>NW_026939099.1:0-89337 GCF_032062105.1 Saccostrea cuccullata | reverse complement strand
GTTTTATCTGTCTGTAACAATAACATCAAGAATCAACCAAGCCCATGACATGTGTAAATAAATGGACTTAATTTTAATTTTCAAGTTGAAACTATTGAACTTTATTGAAAATTTTCGGACAAGTGAAGTTGAATTTCGGACAAGTAAATGTCTTGGTCACTTGTCCGAATGGACAAGTAGGAAAAAAGTTAATGTCGAGCCCTGTATAATGTGTAATTTTTTTTTATAAAGAGATATATGAAAATAGTGTCAAAGCTAATATATTATCATGATATACTAACAATTAATGTATATTTCAAATAATACATGACCAAATTTGCAATTCATTATTATAAATCATAACAGACACATTAATACTATAATTATAAAACATAGATAAAGTGGGATCTAAATTAACTCTGATATATCTATTATATAAACAGAGAATAAAACATCCTATTATAAGCAATTTAATAGAGATTGAACCAAATTTTCTTTGAGTAAATTCTCCAGCAGTAAAAGGTAATTTAATTAAACTGTATTGGATAGAAAAATAGAAGACTTTCTACTCAGGAACAGCAATTAAATATTTATTAAAATAGTTTGATAGCTAATATTATCAGAGCTACATTATTATAGTGATTTTTTATTACATGTTTATATTTTTCTTTTTCATTTGATTGTTACCTCTTTCTTCTTTTCTTCCGTTGGCATCTCAATCACATGTTCCCCACTGCGGGCCCCATTCACAAGTCCTCCTACAAATCAGCCAATCAAATTTCACCATTATCATGTGACAAACCAACTGACCTCTGAACCCACTATTTATTATTACATTCAATTTGATAAGTCAACTCCTGAAACCATGAACATGACAAACATATTACAAGAGCACAAAATAATGAATTATAACTAAATTACATGTAAAACACAATGATAAATCATTCTCTTGTTTGGAATTTTAGTGAAAAGAACTATATGCGGTATATTGCATATGTTTGCCTCCACAAAAGTCAAAATTTGAAAACTTCCTGAAATGTGCTGAATTCAATAAATTGTACGAGAAATATAAGTTAACAGAAAATATTATAGTTCCAGGGCAGTGTGTTCACAATTTCTGTTTTTATGACGTCACAAACTAGTCCTTTTATATCCTTTTTCAGAAAGAGGACAAAATGGACAAAATTTCAACAATTTAACATTTATATCATGTGTGTTCAAACAATATTGACATATTTCATTGATATTATCATTCTACACATTATATCAAAATTTTAATCCTAACACACATGCGCTCGGTGAATTTAAAATATCGAAAAGTACACTTTTCTGCAAAATTCATAAAAAACTGAAATTTACGTCATATTTGTGACGTCATTACGTACATATGACGTCATTAATTATGAAATTATTCAGTGCTTTGAAGTCAGCATATACTCCCCTGTTTAAGGACTTAATTAAATATTACTCCATCAAAGTTTGATTTTGGGGGGCAAATGTTGGTTAATACCGCATATAGTTCTTTGATTTTTGAACGAAAAAAATCAACAATCATACTTGTTCTAAATTATAAACTGAAATAACATAATGTAACAAATATAAACAAGAGCATATAAACAGATCAGTATTTTCACATAAACAAGATTTTCTCCTGCAATGAATTAATAAGCATTGGGTTATATTATGCATTGTTACACAGAATATCATGGATGTAAAATACAAGGTTGGATGTACATGTATTTGTTAGATTAACATCCATCATATGTATATAGTTTTGGGTTACTTTGCGGTCGTTAAGATTTGTTTTAATTATCAGTGTCTTTTGAGAAGTAATGTTGCTACTAAAGAAGCATTTTAGTATGATGTAATTTTTAGTTTGAGAAAAATATTAAAAGCATATACAGATAGAAATATTGTTTTTCTACAGTGAAGTACTTTTTGTTAAGTTCTACAGCAGCTAAGAGAAAAAGCTTAGTTGTCAATGATAGAGTTAAAAAGTCACTAAGAGAGAATCTACAGAGGAAACTATGGGATCACACATGTTTTAATTTTCAACAGAAATCAATAATCTAGAATCCGACACTTATCAGCTTCCTACCAGGGGCAGCAACTGCGGATGATGACGATTTGATTTCAAAAGTGACCTTGACTCCTATTTTTACTCTTTTCAGAATAGGAATAAATTCGTACAAATCCTTTATCTATGTCCACATTGAACATCTCACATCTGAAGAATGCCTTAAACTCTCTTTGTTCAGATTAATTTTTGTTTCTTACATTTTTCTGAATTCCAAAAGTAGCATGGAATCATTGCATTGGTCATTTTATGTATTCCTCCAAGGTATGACTTAAATGAAATAAAAATATAATATCTACATATTAAGCAACTAGTCATCAACAAAGTGTATTTAGGTCCCCAAATGCCTATTTAAGCTGGTTTGACTGTATGAACAATTATTTGTATCCATCAAATGAGGGAAGGTGTTAACTACTAAGAATGAATTTCAATCTCTATGAAATAAACAGAAAACAACAAAACATTATCTGGAATAGGAATTTAAGTAAAGATAAAGGAGACCAGCATTTGAAAAAAAAAATCCAATTCTAAATACAGATATTTTGCCTAAAAGGAAATTTACTCTCTAACAGTTTGCTACATGGCCAAAATTAGTGTCTAAAATTAATTAAAGTTGATGTATATGTATGTTTACCTGTTGAGGTCCATAAAGGTTCATGTCTTTTTGAAGAAATCTTGCATCTTCAAATTTTCATTTCAAATATAAACTTGTTTTATGTTTACTTTGAAGTTTAAGGTAGGACCTCAACATGAAAAGTACCTGGGTAAATATGATTTCCCACAATGCATTCAGGATCTAACAAGCATGGCTACACCAGGAGAAAACCTCGCAAATGGAAAATACCGACCTGTTTGATAGCTGGTGTGGGCGGAGTCAACTTGAGACACCGAGGACTGGATGTCTTTGTATCGATCGACTGCCGCGGACATCAGACCCTCAAGTTCAGACTGAGTGATCTCAGAACTGCTGACCCCTTAAGACAATTGAAGGAAGAATTAGGAATTAAAGTACTGAAAGTTCTGATAGCCAATGGAGAGACTAAGGAATCAAAGTACTAAAAGTTCTGATAGCCAATGGAGAGACTAAGGAATCAAAGTACTAAAAGTTCTGATAGCCAAAGGGGAACTTAGGAATCAAAGTACTAAAAGTTCTGATAGCCAGAGGAGGAACTTAGGAATCAAAGTACTAAAAGTTCTGATAGCCAGAGGAGGAACTTAGGAATCAAAGTACTAAAAGTTCTGATAGCCAATGGAGGAACTACCTAAAGGAATTTAATTACTGAAAGTTCTTAAAGCCAAAGGAGGAACTAGGGAATCAAAGTACTAAAAGTTCTGATAGCCAATGGAGGAACTATGGAATCCAAGGACTAAAAGTCCAGATAGCCAATGGAGGGACTTAGGAATCAAACTATTAAAATTTCTGATAGCACATGAAGGAACTTAGGAATCAAAGTACTAAAAGTTCTGATAATCAATGGAAGAACTTAAGGAATTAAAGTACTAAATGTTCTGAGCGCCAGTGGAGAAACTTAGGAATCAAAGTACTAAAAGTTCTGATACCAATGATAGAATTTTAAACCAAACTAAAGAGAAACGAAATCAAGGTACTGGCTAGCAAGGGTGAATTAGTAATCCAAAATATTGAAATGTACTACAACCATGAAGGAGTTGGGGAAAAAAGGGTCTCCATCATTATACAGTTAAAGTATATCGTTGAGGGAGTCAGCAAGATTCCAGTTCCCCAAGAGCAAGTCTATTTCCCGAGGCGCTTGCACCGGGGGAAATAGGCTTGCTCAAGGGGAACTGGAATCTTGCTGACTCCCGAAATGAAATGTACGTTAACTGTTTTATTATACCAATACAAACAAGACATTTGAAAAAAATTATATTCAATACTGTATTCAGCAACAATGTTTAATTCCAACAGGAATAGATAAAAAATTCGACAAAACAGAATACAGTCATGAAAGGAATTCCATTTCATCAATAAATCAGTTCATTGTCCAAGTTTTTACTTAGTAAAATCGAAAGTAACATTACGCAAATTTGAGCACGCCATTTCTGTTGTCGTTCGCTTCCAGTAGACTGGTTCTTTTTGATTGATATGGGACCAGTTGACTCGCGATGCATTTCGATTTACTAATGAATATTCATGAGTTTATTCGGAACATTTCTAAGTTTGTCGTAAGTTGAAAGAAAATGTCAAGCGTTCCGAATAGGTGTGTATCAGTTCATAAAAAAAACGTACTTTTTTTGCAGGGAATCAGTCTGTTTTGCAGGGAATCGGCTTATTTACAGTGATTTTCAGGAAATCAGCAAAATATATCGATTTACTTTTATATAGTGAAAAATCAGTAGAGGTATAATAATAGTATTATATGCTCATGGTAAAAAGGGAATTATATTTAAGTCACCAAACCATGCAGTAAGTCTCCCTGTCTTAATTACTTAAATACAGAGTCACACCTGTCCTAATTTATTATTTAAAGTCTTGAAAACTATGACATAATAAGAAACTTGTGTCCACAATTCAATAACATTAGTAATATTAATCAAATATGGCAAGTAAACTTATCAGTGAAACTAGTGCAGATTCGTGGAATACCCCTAGCATGGGGAAATAAACTGGACTTAGACCTATTGCAATTAATTCTCAGCCAAGAACTATTACATTGCTACTGATCTTCACTATTGTGTCTAGTTTGAGCTTATGTTTCTCCATTGAAAAGATTATTTCACTCTAATTTATGTAGTTTGTTCTTATCAAATGACCTTGGTTATATGTTATGACATTCTGAAAATAGCCTACATTTGTATCAGCTTTTGGCTTTTCTTTTTCACTCGAAGCACTTATAAGAGGTTTTCTCTTTTACAGAGTTATGAAATCAGAAGCAAATCCACATTTCTATCCCTTTTTATTTTTAACCTTGTCTAACTGACCTTGATTCAGGGCCACAACACACCTCTGGTCAAAAATTATCTTTGTATTAAATTAAGAACTCTTTCCAAGTTAGTTTAAAAGTTTTAAGCAAAGTTTTAAAGTTTCAGACAGAAAGATCAAGAAACACACAAACACAAAATGTTAAATACTATGTTTGAAAAAGATATCCTTAAACATTGTCGGATTCCACAGATATTTTTTCTTTCACCATATGATTCTTCTAAATTGAATTTTTAATGACAACTCTGATTGATTAAATTTTGCAAAATCTGTACAACGTACCCAGAAAGTGAATTTTGTCTCAACCTAGAAGACTTCAAAAATTCTAATCTAGGTTTGGTTACCCTACTGCCTACCCTACAAACACACAAGCCATGAGGTTAATCCTAGACACAGACACCAGCCTTGATTTCCAGATTTACCTTGCACCCCCTCCTCTTCCTCCTCCTGTTCGCGTCTGATTGGGTCACAGCGGTACTCCTCTAGGGACTTCAAGACGTGGATCCCTACCGTGGGCTTCCTCCCAAACTGTCTGTGATCCCGGATCCTTATATTCATGGGAGGCATGTACAGCTCTTCACGGGGCAACATCTATATGCAACATGAGAAAGTTGGTTTACAGTATCGAACATTTATATACTTCAGTATTTTCAATAAATATCATTGCTTTTCAGTATTTAATTGTGATAATAATATACTCACAACATCAAAGAACAAGACATTCTCATTAAAGTTGGGGTTCTTTTTTGTGTTTTTGATAATGCTGGATTCCATCACATGACCTCCACATTCAAATTCCACACTAGGGGAGGTAACTGCTGCCAGCTGGAATTTCTGCATGTTTCTCACACCCCAGCATAGAACCTGTTACAAAATGGTGGTAAAAAATTATATAAATAAGGATTGTAAAATCAAAAGCATAATTTTCTTAATCATATGGGGTCAGGGTGTGACCCAAATCACACATCTTAGAAAATTAATGCAGAGAATTTACACTTTGTTTTTAAATAATCCAGCATATATAAGTAATATTTTAGATGCATGCCATCAAAGTAATATAAATCCCAAGTGCTTGAATATTTGGAATTACCCACTGTCAGTTTTACTGTGATGATATTAAGCCATTCTTACTAGTAAATTTTGTCATAATGTTTTATCCATCAACAAATAAAATTCATAAAATATTTATTTTCTTTATAATACATCAGAGAAAACCAGACTTTACCTCAATGGCTGTTCTCTGCATTACTGGTCTGATTCCATTGGGTACCAGGAAAAGGTCTCCTTTCTTTGGAGGTAAGAATGGTAGGTCTGAGCCAGCAAGCTGCAAGAGATCAACAGGTTTATAGATGATTTATATTGGTGCTCTCTTTCATGGACTGTAAACCAACTTCTGAGAGGATATAATACTGATTTCAAAAGCCATGTTATAAAACTTAATGAATTGTTTATGTGAGATGAAAAAGTACTTTGTATAAACAATATCAGATTGTTGTGTAGTCAAAGTTAAGAGCACAATTCTTGTACTTAAGCTCAATTATGGAACATGCATTGGAAAAGGTATAAAATTTTATGGTGTAATTTTTTTTAAAAGTGTTATTAAAAGAAAAACAGCAAATGCTTGAACAAGTATTTTTTTTCAATTTACCACTCATCATAAATATTATTGTTACCATAAAAGACCACCAATTACCATTTCCATAATTAAAGCAATAAAATTTCATTTCATTACACATTGACCACTTGCTCATGCTTTGATCAGTACAGTATGTGATGCATTAACTGTGGAAGACATATGATATGAGCTATAATAAAGGGAGGGTCATTTATTTTATACATAATATCTACATGGTATTAATATATGTCAGTATATTTACCTAGTATAAATACTTATTCTTTTAACTTCAGATACACAATGTGTATACTTTTTTGATACAAGTGAGTATGAATAAAATACACTGTTTTGATATTTACTGTACTGGAGAGTGTGTGTAGTGTGATATTTCTTTCCTATTATCGTTGGATGCTTTTGAATTTGTATTTAAATATTTCACTAAAAAAACCTTTACAAATTAATATTGTGACTCAATAAAATAGATTTTTTAAAACTTTTAATGTGAAAATTGTCCTTATATTCAGCTTAATTCTAGCCATACAGTGGCAGTATATTACTTAGTTATAATTTATTCCAGAATCACTTTGAGTGCTCCCTATCCCCCCCATCCCCACCCCTCCAGGAATCAGGAATGTCTGGTCATTTGAGTTCATGCATTAACTACAATCAATAGCTGACCTTGTCATGCAAACAGTTTCTACCTACAATTCAGCAAGCAAAAGAAACTGAACAATCTGAATTATGATGGATTACAGAGAGTATTACTGGAACATCATGTCTCTAGTGTCATTTCTCAATCTGAACAGCAAAGATATTTTAAGTGCAAGTCATATCTAACAAGCTTTCCATCTTAATTATGGTGTCTACTCTAAGAGATATTTTCTTAATGTATAATTCTGCTGAGATGTTCACTAATAGCTATTTCTTCAATAAAATATTCTTGAGCAAACTTATGCATTTCATTTCTTATATTTATGGAATGGTATATTTTTACTTGTACTATATCATGATATATGCAATATTGGACTGTACATGATAAATGCATAGTCATCATGAAATGGAAACAGCCATAAGCTTAGAAAGAGTTACTTGACTGAAGTTAGAGAAGTTGTACTTCACATACCCCCATCTTGTCATGTAACTAAGAAAGAGCAAAATTAATTTGCTGTTATGCAATTAAATAACTTCTTACATTTCATTATATTGTATAAGTTAATCCTCTCAAAGGTTTACTAATTTTTTTTTTTGGTATTTCATTGACAGTAACTACAACCAGAAGTCTCTGTTGAGACGGTAGCTCTACTGGTTTATACTTAAAACAAAGGAAGAGAAAAGTAGCAGTTGGGACTTGAAACATTAAAACAGCAATAAATAGAAAAATGATCCTTGCCGTTCATCAAAATAAAAACTGATGCACAGAATGATGTATCTTCATATAGTCTACTTGTGTGCCAAGTTATATTGAAATCGTTTTGAAAGAATTTCACAGAAATTTCTATTTTTAGTAGGAGGAGTGCAGCTTTGTATCTTGAAAGAATTTCACAGAAATTTCTATTTTTAGTAACCATGGCAACACCATTCATCGAAATCAAAAACCAATGCACAAAATTAGGTATCTTAGTGTTGTCTACTTGTGTGCCAAGTTATATTGAAATTGAACCAAAACTGTAGGAGGAGTAGCATTTTGAAAGAATTTCAAAGAAATTTCTATTTTTAGTTAACCATGACAACACCATTCATCGAAATCAAAAACCGATGCACAGAAAATTTTATGTATCTTAGTGTAGTCTACTTGTGTGCCAAGTTATATTGAAATGGGACTAAAACTGTAGGAGGAGTAGCATTTTGAAAAATTGTTTACAGACAGACAGACGGACGGACGTACGACGGACACATTACTATCACATAAGCTCTTCTGGTCTCTGACCAGTAGAGCTAAAAATTCACAAAGTTAAAACTAGGGGTGAACCAAAAATATGTCACACAAGGTGCACAAAATTAAGCTAATTTACACCCCTCCTGAATATGTATATGTACAAAATATACTACTTGTAAAAAGCTCAGGCAGATATTATATTCCAACTTAGTCTGTATCAATTTGATATCTGAATCTTGGTTTCACTGAACTCAAAACCAATGGTATTAATGCTGACATCAACTAATCAAGATTTAAGCATAATGTGAAACCCTGAACATCAACTAACTTCTAATTGTGGAAGAAAATAGCCTTTAAAAGATAATACTATATAGAGAAATACTTGGTCACTGATAGGAGGAGCTAATTGTGATTAATTGCAGAAGCTAGAAAATGTATTATCTGCCTGGTAACCTGTGATTCCTAATTCTCTTTCCTAAAATATTTCTACTTCAATGTAGTAAATAAAAAGTTCATATGTTTCAAACATATAATAAGCTAAACTGTATTTAAACAATAATAAAAGATCCTAAACTATAAACTTTGACCTTGACCTCTGACCATGTGACACGTTTCTATCACCTTTTATTTATGTAGTAAATAAGAAGTTGCAGAATACAAGGAACTTGAGTTATCCAGAGGGAAACATTGATTACTGAATAAAACCTTCATTTTGATATGGGACCCAACATTTCTGAAACAAGACTTGCACCTCAAATTGACCAAGATAGGTTTTATATATAGTTATAAATAGTTTTGGACAGGGTTGGTGGAAGTTAGTAGAATCCACAGCATACTAAGTGACTAGCCTCTAGTGTTAGTACTAGTATAACACCACCAGGGGGCGTTAGTGTACTGACCAGACTTTCCATTGAAGCATTCTTGTCTGGCACCTGAATATTATAAAGTGATCAAAATCAAAGGCCTGAATGTACTCACACTGTATTTGTATGGTATCTAATGTATTCAAGCATAGAAAATGAAATCAGAGTTCTAAACGTATATACTGTTTGTGTATGATATATCTTTGATGCAGTTAGTTTTTTTTAAACTGGTTATTGAAGAATCTATGGTAAAATAGGTATCCAAAGCAATAATTCATAGAAAAAAGGAAAAATAGAAGAATTAATTCCACAACCAAATCTACTTAAACTTAAGTTGAAAATCTGAGGTTTGGAAGCAATTCTACTACATCTGCCAATCAAAATACAAAGATTTTGTGATAAATTTTATTCTCTTCAATTCTGTTCTTATACGATAGCAGTTGCAATTTAATTTGAAAGGGATGTACTAAATTCTTGAGCAAGTTGAGACTAAATCAAACAAGAGGCCCATTGAGAAGCTTTGACCATTCTGTTCTTTAAATTTCCCCCTTGTTATACATAATGCATCCCCACCCTACCCCACTGATCATAATTTAGACATTTTGAAATCTACACTACCCCATGATCCTTCAATTGGCAAATATGTTTCAGCTTTTTTAGCCCAGTGGTTCCTGAGAAGAAGATTTTCAAAGATTTTTCCTATATATTTCTATGTAAAACTTTGATTCCCCAAAAAGATGATTCCTAAAATTTAGAATTTACACTACCCCAGAATACTTCCACATATAGCTTCACTTTTTCTGGCCCAGTGGTTCTTGAGAAAAAGATTTTCAAAGATTTTTCATATATATTTCTATATAAAACTTTGATTCCCCATTGTGGCCCCGCCCTTCCCCCGGGGGTCATTATTTGAACAATTTAGAATCTACATTATATAAGGATGCTTCCACATAAGTTTCAGCTTTTCTGGCCCAGTGGTTCTTGAGAAAAAGATTTTCAAAGATTTTTCCTATATATTTCTATATAAAACTTGGATTCCCCATTGTGGCCCCCCCTTCCCCCGGGGGTCATGATTTGAACAATTTAGAATCTACATTATACCAGGATGCTTCCACATAAGTTTCAGCTTTTCTGGCCCAGTGGTTCTTGATTTTCAAAGATTTTTCCTATATATTTCTATATAAAACTTTGATACCCCATTGTGGCCCGCCCTTCCCCCGGGGGTCATGATTTGAACAATTTAGAATCTACATTATACCAGGATGCTTCCACATAAGTTTCAGCTTTTCTGGCCCAGTGGTTCTTGAGAAGAAGATTTTCAAAGATTTTTCCTATATATTTCTATATAAAACTTTGAGTGGCCCGCCCTTCCCCCGGGGGTCATGATTTGAACAATTTAGAATCTACACTACCCCAGGATGCTTCCACATAAGTTTCAGCTTTACTGGCCCAGTGGTTCTTGAGAAGAAGATTTTTTAATGACCCAACCCTATTTTTCTCTTTTCTTGATTATCTCCCCTTGCGAGGGGATATGTCCCTTCATTTTAACAATCTAAATTCCCCTTCACCCAAGGATGCTTTGTACCAAGTTTGGTCAAAATTGGCCCAGTGGTTCTTGAGAAGAAGTCAAAAATGTGAAAAGTTTACAGACAGACGGACAGACTGACAGTCAGACGGACGGACAGACAGACGGACGGACGACGGACACAATGTGATCAGAAAAGCTCACTTGAGCCTTCGGCTCAGGTGAGCTAAAAATTATTGAAAATTCAAATCATACTTCCAGTTAAAAAGAATACTCAGGTCTAAAGAAACTAAAGGTAAAGAGAATTAATATTACTGTCACCATGTTGTCCTCTGCCAAATTTTGGTCATTAAAGGGAAATAACTCATTTTACCTCATATCCCTGATCCTAATGATGTTTTTTTATTGAGGAGAGAGGTTAGTATAGAAAGATATACAGTGTTATAGATGTACTCAGATAAATATACAAAAAATAATTCGAAAATTAAACTTCAAAATATAAAAACAAATTTTGAAAGAGCCATATATTTAACAAATCTTCTAAATTCACATTACAGATGAAAAAGTATACTTTGAAATTAAGTACTGT
The DNA here is from genome assembly GCF_032062105.1 of Saccostrea cuccullata. NCBI lineage: Eukaryota > Metazoa > Mollusca > Bivalvia > Ostreida > Ostreidae > Saccostrea > Saccostrea cuccullata. The sequence continues at coordinate 77,872 of NW_026939099.1, read as the reverse complement.
TTTTCTATTGTAAGTTAGAATCCCATTAAATAAGAATTAGATGATATGGGTGTAAACGACAGAGTCAGATTATCATTATTTTATTTAATTTCTACAACATTAAGGCTAATCTCATAAATCTGAAGGTCTATAGAAATCTATTCTGAGTTTACAAATTTTATGTCAATTCCTACTTAATAGTAGGAATACTTTAATAAATAAAATAAGTATGGTTTTGGCAAACTAAAGGACAAATTTGCTATTTCTAAAAATTTGGTTCAATGACTACATCTACAGCTTTATTGGTAATCTGGGCCATTAACATACTCTTAACATGTAACGAGATAAGATAATCTTATGACTTTTTGAGACTGTCATTTATTCCCATCAGTTTATAGAGTCTGAGCTTGAGATCAGAACTATCTCAGAGTGATATCTTGGAAGCATACCAGGAAGAGTTCAAATGCGGCCAGCAGTTCCCCTCCATCTTCTGGCCCACGCGTGATTGGGTACCACTGTAGAACAGGCATGCGGGCATCGGACGGGTCAAGCTTCACCATCGGGTGGGCCTTCGTTCTGCCCAGGAACTCATTGGACCCCTGAAAATCAGATAAAACACATTAATAGGGTTTAACTAAATGTTGCTGTGTTGAACAATTGATGGTCAAGCTTACACTGCTATATACCCGTCATGTCATTGTATTCTGTAAAAAGTTATGTATTTTTCTTTTTTGAGAGTTAGTGAGGAATTTCACTTTTTGTTACAGTGTCCCCTTTATTCTTGAGTACTAGCGATAGGATTAAAGAGCATAGAATTGCAGAAATCAAAAATCAATATGCAGTTTATAAAACATGCTGATCTTTCATTTCACTACACTTTTTGATTAATATGGTCTTTAATTGCTATATGACACAAAAGTTACTGACTAATCTGAATTTGAACTTACAAACTTATCGTAATCAAATATTTCAATAACAACTTCTGGGGGGTTCTCCTCTAATGCCTGGGGGTCACCGTAGATTTCAATTTCCTCAAAAATCAGAGTTTGGTCCCAGGTGGGGCAGAGAGACTTCTCCATTCTCTCCGTCACTGAGCTCTGGGTCAGGAAGGAAATGCGGGCGTACGGGTCTGAAATACACGGGGGACGATTAGTCTGGGTAAGGTTGCTTAATTTTATAAAAATCATGTACAGTCTGCATTAGAAGTAGTGTTTATTTTTTACGGGTCTGAAAAACACGGACAGAAGATTAGTCTGAATAAGGACCTCTACATTTACATACAGCTGCCATATAATATACAGAAGAAACAGTTGTCTGCTCTTTTTTGATGTTTAAAAAATTTTTGTTTATATGTAGTATTGGTGAGTATGAGAAATACAGTCAGGGAGCCAGTCATTTGCTCTTTATTTGATGTTTAATAATTTTCTGTATATGTAGTATTGGTCAGTATGAGAAGTACAGTCAGGGAGCCAGTCATTTGCTCTTTATTTGATGTTTAATAATTTTCTGTATATGTAGTATTGGTCAGTATGAGAAGTACAGTCAGGGAGCCAGTCATTTGCTCTTTATTTGATGTTGAAAGGTACTTGGACACAGATTTGAAGTTAATATTTTCTCATTTTTTCTGTATAATATAACGAATTATATATTTTAATAGCATTTCACACAAAAATTAATTAAAAATCTTATTTCGTTTAAAAGTTATTAAAACTTTAAATTTTTTGGCTTTGTACACATCCTTGCATTTCACAGGGTATTCTTAATCCTTAAAAAGTGGCATTTTGATGTGTTTTAATGAGGAATATTAAAACGTTTATCAAGTAAAATAATTCTATTCAGAGTAGAAATGTTAGAAAGCAAAACACCTTCACAAGTATGGTCATTCCGAACTAAGAGATGTGTGCAGATTTAAGCAAATCGAGAATACTCGTGTTATGTACACAGTTTTTGTAAACAAGGCTCGGTATATATTTAGAATCATCACGTTAATCATCACAGTCTGCTTACCACAACTGCACGGAAATATATTGTGTGTATGTTTTGCTTTCCAACGTGTCTACTCTGAATTTTCTAAAAATAGCATTAATATTTTTCATTTATACAAAACGAGATTGCCACTTTTCCTAAGGATTAAGAATAAAATTAAATTTGTGAGAGTGCAACGATATCAAAATTAAACTTTTACAAAATATATAAGTCGTAATATTAGGCCAGGTAAAATTAATCTTTAGAAGCAAAAAAATTGGGGCGGGTGGGCGGATTTTATTTTTTATTTTTTATAATTGTTAATTTATATTTAGGCCTAAGTATCAACAAAACAATGGACGCCCGCAACAAATTATCAAGTACACATTATACGGCACATCCTGAACAAAATGAGGTAGGGATACCAATGAATTGTGTATGTGTGACTTCTTATTTTGCAAAATCTATATAAATGTTCTAATAATTTTTTTTAAAAATCTAGGCCTTCTCTTAAGTCTGTCTACGATGTTGTAGATTTTTTTTATTATTTCAAAGCTAAGTCACACAGTTGGAGATCGTTATTATATATGACTTGACCAGGTATCATTTTCCTCGTCTATTTTACTTAGTTACAATCTCTCTACATACTTGCTCCTGCCAGTGATGGTATCTATGTGTGTTTATGCTATTTTTTTTTCTCTGCCTTCTCTATACTGACAAATTATCTTTTCCTTACACATTTAAACTGCTTATATTGCCGATTTTTCTCCATTCTTCACATGGCGTTTTAATTTGCTATAAATAGCGACACGCGACTTTTAATACAGACGGGAGATAACTCTTTAACTTTGACCCAAATTCTTACTGAATAAAAATGCATGGAAATACCCAAAAATCAAAATAAAAAACATCGGGGCGGGACATTTTGAGAGGGGCGGGCGGGGATGCGATTAATTTTATATGGCCTTATAGCAAATCTGTGTCCAAGTCCTTTAATAATTTTCTTTATGTCAAGTCTTCATCCTGTATCCCCGGCCATAAGTTGGTAAACATAGGCCCTCAACTGGTACTTGTATGGCTCTGAAAGAATGCAAATTCATTTTTAGTTTTTATCTTGTATATCAAAGGGAAAAAAATGATTAAGGATTAAATAAACTGATGAAATTTGACAGGAGCAGTTAAAATTCAAAGCACTACCGGTATATCTTTTCATACTTATTACAATTAAAACTTTACAGGTTTGTTCAGCTAATTCAAAATTAAACACATCGTAAAGAAATGAAGATCTATATAAATTTTAAACTTACCCAAGTATTTATTTTGAAGAAAAATCAATTTTTTTTTAAACAATGTAAGAATACGAGAAAAGAACTTTTGCGATTTTCACTCATCATGACAATCAATGGATGATCAGCTGATACTGAGGCTAGGAATTATTTCTGTCTTTCATATTTAATGATTTAAGGTCCGCTTACTTTTGAATGTCAGGAACATTCTTGGAGCTGCGTATGCTGCATTGAAGTCTTCTTTGTCATCTTCATCCTGTAAAACAAGTTAATTACTCTTAGTCTGAGGGTCAGATACAGAAAAAGATTAGGTTTATTAAAATGACAGTCAGAATTTATCTCAATCTAGTAAAGCTTGTCTGAATATCTTTGAATGAAGGTGACAAGTGTTAGTATTTTTGACAGGTTTTAGATAGGATATCAATCTCTTTTATTTCATACTATTAGAATGATATACATCCATCACAGAAATTTTTAAGATTACATATTTGGTATGAGACTTATTTATGAAGACTCTAACATTGTTAAATTCCTTGCAACATTCTTTGATAATCTGTATATAAATGTATGCCAATATCATCTATTTCGTTACCTAGTGGGTATTCTTTCAATTACTTGACTATATATATTACAAGTATTATAACATACACAATATGTATATTCAATATATCTGTTGTGGATGCATTTATCAATGCATGATATACAATATAATAGCTCTCATTATTACATGTCTATGAAAGCTCATATCTTTCTATCATTTGGATATTTCTTCTGTTTTTTGTAGGTTTGTAAATCTTGTGTAACGGGAGAGGAGAAAATGCAGCGGACCAGACTGGGATTCAAACCCTGGCCCCCTGAAACTCCAGTCAGGTGCTCTACAGACTGAGCTATCTGGCCACCGGCAATCGAACCCGGCTGACCGACACACTTGATAACTTTCCCATGAGCATAATCTTACCTGCTGGTAAAAAAATCTTGTATTTAGTACCACTAATCCACCCAAGGACTGACAAGTGAAAGTTTTGGCAGGATCTAAGGAATCTGGGTTGTCATTGAGGGCATGTTATAATGTTAAAAAATTCCTACTCTTTTATTATAAAATGTGTTCCTCCATTTTAATGAAAGATTGGGTAATACCAATAGCTTTTAAAAAAAAATTCAATAACGAAAAAAAATTGGATACTGGACAAGAGGGCTCCCCATCCCCCTACCCCCCCCCCCCCCTCAAAAAATGCCTTTTCTACATGTTGATAATAAAAGCCTGCAGTTTTTGTTGTTTCATTTTTTTAACAGTGGATTCATTGCCCTTTTAAGTTCAATTAAGTTCTCATGATCTCTCAGTGTGAATTTAAAATGCAATACAAGTAATAACAACATGCTGAAATAATAATTCAGACCAGAAAACAGAATTATGACAGGGTAACATTATAGATAACTCCTACCTTTTTCTTTTTCTGTAAAATTCCCAAATTCAGCATGATTTTATCTTAATGATACACTTAGTTGATACTGAAGAATAGGAATTCCCCCATAGCCAGCTTTCCCCAAAATCTGCACTCTAGAGTAAGAATTCCCCCAAGGGGAAATCTCACAATGGAGCCATATTTCCCTCTTTCTTTCTCAGAGTAGGATTTCATTACATTTTTTCAATACTATTGTTTGGCTTTACATTTATATGAAGTCAACTGATTTTTTTAAAAAGGAAATTATTTTCAATCAAGATTCATTTAAATTAAGAATGAAATCTTAGATCGTTTAAATTAAGAATGAAATCTTAGACATAGTTAAAAAAACAAAATAAAGATGAGGCGCTACTCTTGCAAGCCAACTTGAAAGCAAAGGGATGTCCCTTAGACCCCAGCAATGTTATATACTATATTTAAAGGGAAAGAGCTATTTTCTAATCATGTTTTTGCTCCTATAAAAATCCTTGACATTGACAGCTATTTTTGATATTTAAACCCCTTTTGATGAAGGTTCGGCTGATAATTTTTATAGAGAAATGAAACAATGAAAAAAATAAAGATGGTGGAAATGACAATACTAATAAATAAACTTAGAACCAAAAAAGACCTGAACTGAGCCTTAAACTACAGGGGAGGTAATAAAATTTTGCAGTGGTTTCACTGCGGATTGAACGCAATGATCGTTCAGTGGAAACTAAAAGTCAATACATCAAGTTATAACATGCTGAAACAATCATTCCATCAACAGATTCAGGCCAGGCTAACAGTATACAAATCTCCTACCTTCTTCTTTTTCTGTAAAATTCCCAAAGTTAATGCGATATATTATATAAATAACAAAGTCGGCTTGTATAGTTAACATTATCATTTGAGAATGCATGAGTATCCTAAAGAACAAGTATTTTCATGCATTGCCAAGCTATTTCTGTGAAGCCAACAAAAGCCATTACAGCTGCTTTGAAGGAAAATAGATTTTGTAAATTTACAAGGAGAGTTCTCTCTAATAAAGTTAGGTTAGTAACCATTGCTCACTGTCCATATTTATAATTTTTCTGACTCATCATACGTTTGGTTTCATGATCTCGTGGGGTCCCACAAAGTTTTCATTTCACGAAGACCTAATATACTCTGTACATTAATGAAAAATATACTCCAAACATTATAAACAATGAGAATACTTTTGGAGTCTGTTTTAATTTTTTTTTTTTGGGGGGGGGGGGTCATTCATTTTTAGAATAGAACATTCTTGTCTGTTATTAACAATCAAAAATTGATGAATATGTTTTTTTTAAGGAAAATATTCACAATACTTCAGATACGGGACATCTAATGTACATGTATTTTACCTCAAAATTCATGGCGAAGAAGCAGTCAGCTCCCTTCTTCTCGCAGACCATCTTCCTGTGCCAGCGTCGTCGCCGAACCATGTCCATGGTGCGTTCAGTGTGGTGGAACTTGAGGTTAAACAAGGGAGCGTACTCCCAGCCTTCAGCGGCTTCCTCCATCTTCTTCTCCTACAGAAAAATCAGTCAGGTGTAAAACACTGTTTATTTAACTGACCTGATTAAGTAAAATTTTGTTTTTTTCCCTGTGATAGAACTGCAAGGCTTAAAGGTACTTGGACACAGATTTGAAGTTCATATTTTCTCTATAGTATTACGACTTATATATTTTAATAGCATTTCACACAAAAATTAATTAAAAATCTTATTTCATTTAAAAGTTATTAAAACTTTAAATTCTAAAATATTAATACTATAATGCAGAAAATTCAGAGTAGACATGTTCGACAGCAAAACAAACACACAATTTATTGTCAGTCCATGCAGTTAAGGTGAACAGACTTTGGCGATTGAACGCACCCGGTGAATCGTAAACACCAAACAATAACAGAGCTCTTGCCCTGTTTACAAAAACTGTGTTCATAACACAAGTGTGATCGATTTGCAAAACTCTGTACACAACGGAATGACGATACTTGTAAAGGGGTTTTGCTTTCTAACATTTCTACTCTGAGTAATATTATTTTTCTGGATTTATGTTTTAATATTTCTCATTAATACACAACAAGATTGCCACTTTTCCTAAGGATTAAGAATAAAGTTAAAATTTGTGAAAGTGCAAGGGCGTGTCAATCAAACCCGCCAAAAAATTAAAATTTTAATAACTTTTAAATGAAGTAAGATTTTTAATTAATTTTTGTGTGAAATGGTATTTAAATATATAATTCTTCATATTACACAGAAAATATTAACTTCAAATCTGTGTCTAAGTACCTTTAATGAAACCATTACGAACACCATTAAGGAAATTCTTTATAGATAGAACTCTGACAATACTCCAACAGATCTGATTCAAATATTATTTATTTAGGCAAAAAAAAAAAAAATTAATAGTTTCTCAAGCCAAAATATTCAAAATTCAATGCGGCAGGCAGGATTTTTATTTTGGGAAGCAGGTTTTACACCTTTTTTTGTAAGTTATTTGTGCAGTTAAATGATATCTACTAATTCTTCAGTTTTGTTCTCTGAAATTAATTATAATATGTACCGGTATTCAACATTAAATAATAACTAGAAATATGTCCATAGGACGTGAATGCCCCGCCGAGGATATATTAGTAAAGCAAATGAAAATTTGTATGTGTATAAAATTTGATCAGTTTGGTTCAGGTAGGGCTTATAATTACTAGGGAATAAAAATGTAGGTCAGATCCAGCATCCGAAGCAAGTCTGGTAGTGTCCATCCCTAGATGCATCATCCATGCAAGTTTGGTTCAGGTAGGGCTTATAGTTACTTGGGAATGAAAATATAGGTCAGATCTGCATCCGAAGCAAATCTGGTAGTGTCCATCCTAGATGCATCATCCATGCAAGTTTGGTTCAGGTAGGGCTTATAGTTACTTGGGAATGAAAATGTAGGTCAGATCCAGCATCCGAAGCAAGTCTGATAGTGTCCATCCCTAGATGCATCATCCATGCAAGTTTGGTTCAGGTAGGGCTTATAGTTACTTAGGAATGAAAATATAGGTCAGATCCGCATCCGAAGCAAGTCTGGTAGTGTCCATCCTTAGATGCATCATCCATGCAAGTTTGGTTCAGGTAGGGCTTATATTTACTTAGGAATGAAAATATAGGTCAAATCCGCATCCGAAGCAAGTCTGGTAGTGTCCATCCCTAGATGCATCATCCATGCAAGTTTGGTTCAGGTAGGGCTTATAGTTACTTGGGAATGAAAATGTAGGTCAGATCCAGCATCCGAAGCAAGTCTGGTAGTGTCCATCCTTAGATGCATCATCCATGCAAGTTTGGTCCAAGTTGGGCTTAACGAAAGTTCATTAGGAATGGACCTGCTCCAAAAACTTTAATCTGGTCACTCATCTGGAAAATATAGGTCAGATCCAGCATCCGAAGCAAGTCTGGTAGTGTTCATCCCTAGATGCATCATCCGTGCAAGTTTGTATCCACATGTGAAGTTTGATAACACCATCTTGAATGGTATGTTTAAAACTGAGCTAAACACTAATTTAAGAAAAGTGAGGTCAAGGTCAAAGGAAAGGTCAAGGTCAAAAAATGTTGATGCAGTTGCATAGCTCTCATCAATATCTATCAATATATGAAGTTTGATGAAAATATCTTGAATAGTTACTTTGAAACTTAGCTTTGAACAGAGCTAAACGCAAAGTATGACGGAAGGACGGAAGACGGACATGACAAACACTATATGCCCCGGCCATATTCATGGCGGGGCATAAAAACGTCTTTCTTAGCATTTATGAAAAGGGGAATAACTCGATTTTCTTTTTCAACTTGGAAAAATAGAAAATTGAGTTATTTACCTTTTCAATATGTCAATAAAATTGATCAATGCGGCGGTGCCTGAGAAACTACTGATTTTTTTTGGCCTTAAATAATCATTTTCTCTCATTATTTTTTCTTTACCTTAAAAGATTGTCATTTACCGTTATATCAGTTTTATAATTACACACTTTATACTTTTTTTTTTCTTTTATATGGATTTTCAAAAGACTACATTTCATCATACACTCATATCCATGAAATGTTTCACTTTAAAATAAACACAAGGAACATTTTCTTGAGAAATACTTTTTTCATCGCAAGGAAATTGATTCATGCTGGGAGACTCAAAATATTTACTTAAATTTATGACACAAATTCAAAAATTTTAAGTATTCAATGACATTCAGAATCACTGCATGCTAACTACATGTAGCTTACCAGAAAGACAACAGCAATTGAAGGGTTAGAATAGAGTCAAATTTTTATCTACCTTAAAATAAATGTACAGTGGACCTTCAGATATCCGGACGCCAGATATCCGGATGCTTCAGTATCCGGACGATTCTTTATCAGTACGAAATTCTTTTATGTTATTTTGTCTTGTTTAACTGTTGATTCAGGTATCCGGACGCTTCACATATCCGGACAAATTAACTGGGAACCAAAGCGTCCGGATAAATGAGGCTCCACTGTATTTAAACAAATATTGGATATCCTATTTTTTATCAAATGAAAAAAAATGGTAACCAATAAACAGATTCATTTGTCACTACTCAATTTTTTTTTTTTTTACAAAATATCTTACAAAAATTTAAATGCAACACTTTATTCATAGAAACACTAACATTTAGACACATTCGCTAAAACTTACTTAGTCCAGGGATATTTGCACTGAACAATCATATAGTTATTAAATTAAATGAGCAAGAGTGTTAATTAAAAAAACCTTAAATCATGCTGAAAACAATATACCAGTCTGTGCTGAAATAAATGAGTAAGAAAAATATCAACTGATTCTTACAGAAAAAGTTGGAATCCTATAAACTTCTTGTTAGAAGCTAAAAGTGAGGAACAAATCTATGTGTGAATCCAGTACAACTACTAAGTTCTTGTTTCTATATGTATTAAAAAATTACCTTGAAATACTCAACATTGCTCAGATAATGAGAGATCTACTGGTCTATTCATAGATACAAGTAAACTAACATAGTACAATTCTCAGTTAACCTTGGACTTTCAGTAAGGCGTGGCATTCTTTGTGCTACGTAATTAGCGTCTGTCAAATTGCGAATATATTCTCATTGGTTAAGAAATTAATAATATCATATTGTTGTTGACAATGATGAGATGACTTAAGCCCCACCTCTTTTCCCTACCAAACATTGTTATTGGCTATTTGCTACTTGTTAACATTTGGCCGAATTTCTATCTCATGTATATTTCAACAGTAAAGTAAAGCTGTGTAAATTTCAGAAGCTAATTATGAAACGTCGAGAATGCCACGCCTTACGGAAAGTCCAAGAATAACTGAGAATTGTACTAATTAATCAAAAAAAGTGAAGTATTTCTATGACTTGTGTATAAAGTCGATTCTTTTTGTGGCTACCTTGTGTTTCTTCTGTTTGGCGTCCTCCACCAGTTTTCTGGTCCTCACCCACCGCCGCCGGCGACAGAGGTGGTACCGCTTCTCCACTGGACCGTAACCGCCCATTGTGGCCTCTACGCAGTACTCCCAGCCGTCTTCGTCGACCGCGCGGGACAGGTCAATCTGCCACACATCCTCCCACACCCACCCCGGGGGAAGCTCCACTGAGTCCTTAGGGGGCATCTCATCACCTTTCTACAATAATCAACACAAATTGTTTACAGACAATTTTATACAAACTAAGGGAAAATCAGAACATTTTATTTTTTATACCACTCAGATTTATAAGTATAAAGAAAAGCATTTTTTTTTAACTCAATAGCATATAAAATTATATACATTATAAACATCCAAGCATTTCATTTGCGAATTTCAATCTTGATTTTCATTCCCATTTTCCTTTTTTCTTTGTTTAGAGTCTTTATTCTGTGTAATCTGTTAACCTGTTTATCTTGACATACAATATGTCTCCCAGTGTATGTCAGATTAGACAGGTTTCCCTGTAGTTAACCAGAATGAAGTAAATATTTCATGACTGAATTGTGAGGAATGAACAACTTGATGAAAATACTTAGTAAAGAACTGACCACATCCGTCCACGGTCTGGTAGCTGGTCCCCAACTTGTAGCTGGTAGCCGTGACTGCATCTCGTAACATTCCTCCATGTAAGTCTTGTGTCCAGCGTCCTTGTCAAATAACATACTACAAAATAGATCCTATTTATCACAAACAACATACTGTAATTAAAAATAGGTCCTTCTTATTGCAACCATAAACTGTCAGGTTGAATATTAACAGGGCTCTACCTAATTACTTGTGTGTATACGTGACACACATGTGGACACAACTAACCTGAGTTCTGGACTGACGTACCAATCCCCCTCCCACTTCCACCCTGGGGGAGGATTGAACATCTCTCGGGGTAGCTTACACTGAAATATATCAATAAAATTTTTATATACCTGAAATAACAGCTTTTCATAGATTTTAAGAAATAACCCTTAGGCTTATGGCTGACAATATATTGGAAATGTATGATTACAATTGACATTAAACATATTTTAAGAGTCACCTTTCCCTGACTATCTGACCACTTTGGTCGTCCGAGGGGTCCCTTCTTTGTCCATCCCACAACTGGCAAGTTACACTCATTCTCATACTGTTAATTAAACCAAAAAAATCAAATACATATACAGACTTGATCAGAAGCATACAGGGAAATAACTGCATAAAGACCAAACAGAACTGATCAAACAAACTAAAAACTTGTTTACTTAAAAAGTTTCTTTGCATTGTAATATGTTTTTTATTTTAGCAAATATGTTTTTCACCTTTCTTCCTAGCCTTGATTTATATTTTATACTTGTATTGGATAAGTCTGTAACCACTTACAGTTTCAGCGAAGACGGCCTGTTCTCCTTCTGTCTGCATGTGATGCCAGGCGTCATCCTCGTTAGCCAGACCCAGCCAGATCTTCACTCGCACCATCGCAGGAACCTCACTTATCTTCTCCTTCTCTGCCTTCACGCCTGGATACTGAAAGTAGAAAATGAAAGTAGGTAATAAATAACATACCGACACAAAAAAAATTCCCTAGTATATACTCTGTACTTATGAGCTTATAACTACTCTATGTCACAAGAAAAAACAAGTTACATGTGACTTGTCTGAAAAGTTCTATTTCTGAGAGATTGTAAAATGAATGGACTGAAATGTTGCTAATAACACTTAATTTTTGATGAATATGTGCATGTTTTAAATATTGCTTGAGCTCAAAAATTCACTAATACACATAATAATCATGTTTTTTAAAATTTTTATTTTGATATGTACATATTTTAGGTACTAGGTACTTACTTTGAGTTGAATGGTCTGCAGTCGTCCACACTGTTTGCCGATATACTCGGGATTAGCTGACCACAAGACTTCGTGAGCCGGGATTCTGTAGTAAGCTAACCTCTTGTCTCCACTGATCATCCACACAACCACATCCGGCATACTGTTTTGGGGCTGTAAATATAAACAACAGTCGAGGGTTAAAAATAAAATCTAGCAATTAATAAAATTATCTAGAACAATGCAGACAAAAGGCATACTGTTCTGAGGCTGTATATAGATACCATTATCAAAATTGTCAAGAATAAGACTGACAATCATGTTTGAGAATACATCTATTACTGTTTGTATAGTTTCTAACAACTATGTACATGATCATCTAGTTATACATTATTGCCCTCACTTTTTTGGCCATATATCGGAGTATTTGTAGCTAGTTAGACATTATTGCCCTTAGCTCTTGGGCCATATATCGGAGTATTTATAGCTAGTTAGACATTATTGCCCTTACCTCTTTGGCCATATTTCAGAGTATTTATAGCTAGTTTTACATTATTTCCCTCACCTCTTTAGCCATATTTCGGAGTATTTGTAGGAAGTTCTCCACCTCTGCTATGGCTTCGTGGACATCTGTAGCGGACTGTTTAAGCTTGCCCACACTGTGTCCAATATTCTCCAGCTCAAACTGTCGGTATTCTCGAGTGAGCCTGTCCAACTCGTTACTGACATGTTTACCTGGCTTCGGCTCAGGTAGAGGTTTCCTTCATATAGAAATTTTACATCAATATTTTTTGGCATTTATAATGAAATACAATTATAAATCTTGAGTGATGTTTTAATACTAATCAAAGTTAAATGAGTTTTGCATTTATCAGAAGTTTCAAAAATTTAATGTACAATAATATAATGTAATGTTACATTTTTTCATCAGAAACAGACATTAAAGATGGTTGATCCAGTAAATATCTAAGTCAGCCAACGGTGACCATTATATTTATTCATAAGATTAAACTCTCCACTCACTTGCAATCCTGTTCCAGTTGGTCGAGCAGTGAGATCAGAAGCTGAGCTAACTCAGGCGTTGGGAGCTTGGCTTTGATCCCAATCTTAACCTGTTCTATGTTTGCTTCCTACAAAAGCAGGTAAATCATCAATTACAGGTCAACTATCAGTAATACTATTTTACAATTCTATAAATGGGCTCAAACCTTTTAATTTAGCTTCTACTATAATTTTGAGCCTTATCCCTTACTAGACTGTTTAATTTTGAGCCTGCTCCCTAACCAGAGTGTCTATAATATTGAGTCTTACGAGAGTGTCTATAATTTTGAGCCTGCTCCCTTACCACCAGAGTGTCTATAATTTTGAGCCCTTACAGAGTGTCTATAATTTTGAGTCCTAACCAAAGTGTCTATAATTTTGAGTCCTAACCAGAGTGTCTATAATTTTGAGTCTATCCAGAGTGTCTATAATTTTGAGTCTATCCAGAGTGTCTATAATTGTGAGTCTTACCAAAGTGTCTATATTATTGAGTCTAACCAGGGTGTCTATAATTTTGTGCCCTTACCAGAGTGTCTATAGTTTTAGCTCTACCAGAGTGTCTATAATTTTGAGCTTTTACGAGAGTGTCTATAATCTTGAGCTTTTACCAGAGTATCTATAATTTTGAGCCTTACCAAAGTGTCTATAATTTTAAGTCTTTATCAGAGTGTCTATAATTTTAAGTCATACCAGAGTGTCTATAACTTTAAGTCTTACCATAGTGTCTATAATTCTGAACAATAACCAGATTGTCTATAATTTTTCGTCTTACCAGAGTGTCTATAAGTTTGAGCCCTTACCAGTGTCTATATTTTTTAAGCCCTTACCAGAGTGTCTAGTCTATAATTTTGTGCCTTACCAGTGTTGTCAATAATTTGAGTCTTACCAAGGTGTCTATAATTTTGAGTCTAACCAGAGTGTCTATAATTTTGAGTCTTACGCGAGTGTCTATAATATTGAGTCTTACCAGGGTGTCTATAATTTTGTGCCTTACCAGAGTGTCTATAATATTGAGCTTTTACCAGAGTATCTATAATTTTTAGCCTTACCAGAGTGTCTATAATTTTGAGTCCTTACCAGAGTGTCTATAATTCTGAGTCCTTACCAGAGTGTCTATAATTTTGAGTCTTTACCAGAGTGTCTATAAATTTTAAGTCTTACCAGAGTGTCTATATTTTTTGAGCCCTTACCAGAGTGTCTATAATTTTGTGCCTTACCAGTGTCTATAATTTGAGTCTTACCAGAGTGTCTCTAACTGTGAGTCTTACCAGAGTGGCTATAAGTTTGAGCCCTATCCTTACCAGAGTGTCTACAATTTTGAACCCTTACCAAAGTGTCCATATATTTTGCAGTCCTTTCCAGAGTGTTTATAATTTTGAGTCTTTCCAGAGTGTCTATAATTTTGAGCCTTACCAGAGTGTCTATAATTTTGAGTCTTAGCAGAGTGTCTTGAATTTTGAGTCCTCACCAGAGTGTCTATAATTTTAAGTCTTACCAGAGTGTCTATAATTTTAAGTCTTACCAGAGTGTCTATAATTTTAAGTCTTACCAAAGTGTCCATATATTTTGCAGTCCTTTCCAGAGTGTTTATAATTTTAAGTCTTACCAGAGTGTCTATAATTTTTAGCATTGCCAGTCTCTATATTTTTAAGCCCTTACCAGAGTATCTTTAATTTTTAGTCCTAACCAGAGTGTCTGTAATTTTGAGCCTTACCAGAGTGTCTATAATTTTGAGTCTTACCAGAGTGTCTATAATTTTGAGTCCTTACCAGAGTGTCTATAATTTTAAGTCTTACAAGAGTGTCTATAATTTTGAGTCCTTACCAGAGTGTCTATAATTTTGAGTCTTACCAGAGTGTCTATAATTTTGAGTCCTTACCAAAGTGTCTATAATTTTGAGCCCTTACCAGAGTGTCTATAATTTTGAGTCCTTACCAAAGTGTCTATAATTTTGAGCCCTTACCAGAGTGTCTATAATTTTGAGTCCTTACCAGAGTGTCCATAATTTTGAGTTCTTATCAGAGTGTCTATAATTTTGAGCCTTTACCAGTGTCTATAATTTTGAGCCATTACCAGTGTCTATAATTTTTTGTGCCTTACCAGAGTGTCTATAATTTTGTGCCTTACCAGTGTCTATAATTTTGAGCCCTTACCAGAGTGTCTATGATTTTGAGTCTTACCAGAGTGTCTATGATTTTGAGCATTAGGTTGAGCCCCTCCAGCCTGAAGCTGATATCCTCCCAGGATGATTCCACGACAATACAAGGCTTGGTCCCGGCCCAGGGCAGGAAGTAGTAATGACAGCCGTCGAACACCGCGTTTGTCGGCTGAGTCGTGGAAGCACAAGGAGCCGTGTTCTCGTCCAGTTTGTTTCCATAGTTACCTGAGTAAATTGAGTAGAAATATAATTTTCCAATCATACTTCATGGTATAAATGTTCCTTAAAATCTTTATAATAAATTAGTTATCCTAAATAAGTAAAAAAGGTAATTTAAATCTGTTCAAGCAACAAGGTATTTCAATTCTATTATAATCATGTCTATTGTAAAATATAAATGTCATAAATGCAGTGTGTGAATACACATAGCATTCTACATAAATACTCAAAGTGTGAACATTACTCACAAATGCTGTGAACACTACTCACCAATGCTGATTTCAAACTCCACAGGAGCATCAATAGCACTGACCATGGTGGCGTTGAGGAAGGCAGCATGGAGCTTGTACTTCCTACGCCGCATGAATTTCTGGAAAGAAGCATGAGTTATATTATATTATCCTTCACCAAAGCTAACAATTTATTCTGGTACATCATGAAAATCAAGGCTGTCTAGATACACAAAAAACTAGTATCTCATTTTCAAGTAGGCATTTAGTCTATTTAACTCAAATGTAAACTCATAGAAAGAAAGAAAAGATAGAATCAATGATCTTAAACACCATAGTTAAGTCAAAGTGAGATGGAAGTTATCTACGGTTTACTACTATTTTTTTCAATGAATTTTTACATTAAAAATTTACTCCTTGGATACATCAGTCTTTTTATTAAAGTCTCATCCGGTTCAAGATAAGAAGGATTGACTGTGATGCATACATTTCCAGGTATTCTACTGAGCTTACCTGGACTCTCAACAGGTCATCATTGTTAATATCCTCTACAGGTATCTCATCTTACCTGGACCCCTCTACAGGTATCTTATCTTACCTGGACCCTCAACAGATCATCATTGTTAATATCCTCTACAGGTATCTTATCTTACCTGGACCCTCAACAGATCATCATTGTTAATATCCTCTACAGGTATCTTATCTTACCTTGACCCTCAACAGATCATCATTGTTAATATCCTCTACAGGTATCTCATCTTACCTGGACCCCTCTACAGGTATCTTATCTTACCTGGACCCTCAACAGATCATCATTGTTAATATCCTCTACAGGTATCTCATCTTACCTGGACCCTCAACAGATCATCATTGTTAATATCCTCTACAGGTATCTTATCTTACCTGGACCCTCAACAGATCATCATTGTTAATATCCTCTACAGGTATCTTATCTTACCTGGACCCTCAACAGATCATCATTGTTAATATCCTCCACAGGTATCTCATCTTACCTGGACCCTCAACAGATCATCATTGTTAATATCCTCTACAGGTATCTTATCTTACCTGGACCCTCAACAGATCATCATTGTTAATATCCTCCACAGGTATCTCATCTTACCTGGACCCTCAACAGATCATCATTGTTAATATCCTCTACAGGTATCTTATCTTACCTGGACCCCTCTACAGGTATCTTATCTTACCTAAACCCTCTACAGATCATCATTGTTAATATCCTCCACAGGTATCTTATCTTACCTGGACCCTCAACAGATCATCATTGTTAATATCCTCCACAGGTATCTTATCTTACCTAGACCCTCAACAGATCATCATTATTAATATCCTCCACAGGTATCTTATCTTACCTGGACCCTCAACAGATCATCATTGTTAATATCCTCCACAGGTATCTTATCTTACCTGGACCCTCAACAGATCATCATTGTTAATATCCTCTACAGGTATCTCATCTTACCTGGACCCTCAACAGATCATCATTGTTAATATCCTCCACAGGTATCTTATCTTACCTGGACCCTCAACAGATCATCATTGTTAATATCCTCTACAGGTATCTCATCTTACCTGGACCCCTCTACAGGTATCTTATCTTACCTGGACCCTCAACAGATCATCATTGTTAATATCCTCCACAGGTATCTTATCTTACCTGGACCCCTCTACAGGTATCTTATCTTACCTGGACCCTCAACAGATCATCATTGTTAATATCCTCCACAGGTATCTTATCTTACCTGGACCCCTCTACAGGTATCTTATCTTACCTGGACCCTCAACAGATCATCATTGTTAATATCCTCCACAGGTATCTTATCTTACCTGGACCCTCAACAGATCATCATTGTTAATATCCTCTACAGGTATCTCATCTTACCTGGACCCTCAACAGATCATCATTGTTAATATCCTCCACAGGTATCTTATCTTACCTGGACCCTCAACAGATTATCATTGTTAATATCCTCTACAGGTATCTCATCTTACCTGGACCCTCAGCAGGTCATCATTGTTAATATCCTCTACAGGTATCTCAGGTAGCTCCCCCAGGAGAGTCTGAATCTCAACCAACGCCCTCCCTCTGTAGGCCACGCCTTCTCCCTGTCAATCAAATCAATCAGCCAATCAAAATCAACTACAACCCCTGTCAATCAAATCAATCAGCCAATCAAAATCAACTACAATCATTATAGTTTTCACAGGACCTGTCTTAACAAATACAATATAGAAGATAATGCTTAGTTCCATTGGAAACAATCAAAATTCTTGCAGAGTTGCAGATTAAACTTTACCATCTTTATTTACATTGAGTAATCCCCTCCCCCATAATACATTTCAGTTGAGCTATGGTTTAACTACAGATATAATGTGATAATAAATCTTTACCTTTCCCAAATTAAGGTCATCATATTCATCAGGTAAATCAGAATATTCACGGGTGGATCCATAAAAATTCACAAAGCTGGGGCCAAAGGTGGGTAGAAAGCCTAAAATCACATCAAAAGCATGAATGAAACATCCAAGACCGCTGCTTAGTATGAAGAATTTATTTTCAATATTATTAACTTTGAAAATTAAATATTTTCATGAAATAAAGGTTTAAATTTATTACTAGAAATGTTTATTTTAATACTTTTTTATTTCATTATTTTTAAATTAGAGTCAAATGCTAAATTTAAAAATGTGAAGCAATTTCAATAATTCTATATCAAATATACAAGTCATGAATTAATATCTGTATGATAAATGTATTTAGTTCCCAGCCAACAAAACCAAAATACTTAAACATTTACATTCACCAACAAATGAAAGTTAATATTTTATAGTGAGTAACAGCATCACTTCTATGATACACATGCAGACAACAGCAAGGAATTGCAGGCAACTTGTCCATGCTCTAGAAGTTAGGGAGGTGTTATTATATGAGATAATGGCATACATAGGGAATAGTTATTATTTGAGGTCGGATATAAAGATAAATATCACAAATCTGTCAAACATTAAATTACAAAACAATTCAACGTATAAGCTTGTATGAATTCAATCATTCTATTTTGACAAATCACAAAAAACAGTCACTGAAATCCAAACACTTTCCAATGTTATAAGCATTGTTTTTATGTCAATATTACAGTAAGCAATAATGGGAATATTAGTTACTATCAAACTGGGCTGGAAGAGTATAATAAAGTAATTATTAGTCTACTTAAACTAAAAGATTCTGAATACTTGTACATGGTAAAATGAATGGGTAGGAATACAAAAAAATAATTTAAAAAATATATATATATTATGATACAATATGACCCCATTCAAGTATAATCAACTGACTATTCACAAATTAGGCATTACTGCTAAATTTTCAAATTCCAAAAATAACATAATTTTCCCCCTTAATGAACAGTTATTTTTAACATTCAAAATTTACAGAAACTATATAAATTTTGTTCACCAAGTTCTGCAGTTAAAAAATCTAGGACAGATAGTATCTCAGCAACCCACACAAAAAAAAAACAAAACATATGCACACCTCTAATTAGGGAAAATCCAAAAATGTGCACCCCCTCTAATCAAGGTGAAATACCTAATATGTACACACCTCTAATAAGGGTGAAATGCCTAAAATGTGCTCCCCTCTAACTGGAGAGAAATGCATAATTTGTGTAATAAAACAAAGATATATTTCAATCAAAAAAATTCTGGTAAATAATCAATTACCATCTTCTGGACCTTAACAGCCAGGGAAGGGAGAGAATAAAAACCTCATTATTAAAAATAGAAATGGTGATTAAAATTTCATATAAAATTCATGTTTCATTTTTACCAGGCCCTTGAAGGCAAAAATAAATTGAAATAAAGATATAAGTCGAAATTTACATATTCTACTAATCAAATCAATTATTATATATTATATAAAATAAAATGATAGAAAATGTGTATATAAGAGAAAATCATTTTGTTAAATTGAAAGAATTGAAATAAGATAGAATGTGCATGAGAGAATTAAGATATCAGATTTGATGAGTAGTATTGAAGGATGTAAATAAAAGAACAAAAGGACTAAGGGCCTCAATGGTCACCTGAGTGTCATTTGGGGGTGGGTAACTATTTTATGTTAACTGGGTATGTCAGACTCTATACATTTATTCTCCCTTACTATATACAAGTTGAGGCTTGGTGGGGAAAACTTTAAACATTTTACATGCTTTTAACTACATGGTGATGCTGCACAGATGTACACATGTAGCCATGTTAAAAATAATTTTTTTTTTGTTCATCATATATTTTTTATAGAATTTGTTTTAACTATGAGGCCTATCCCTGCCCCCTAGGACCACTATTTAACAGAATAAACAAGCAAATTCAAAGAATTGTGGTCCCCCGCTTTCGGTGTCTTTGTGGGTGAGATGTTATTTTTATGACATATTGTGTGTAATATGAACATCCTATCATATGTCATTTATTTAGAAAGTAACTCTGAAGTTGATTTTTTTGAAGGATGAAAACCCTAATCCTGACCGTTAAAAAGTTATGGCCAAAGTAAAAAGTTTTTTAAAAGTAGGTCAACTCCAAGGTCAAGATCAAAGGGTCAAAGTTGTTGATATCCAATGAAAAGTTTTCTCACAAGGATTACGTATGTGAAGTATGAAAGCCCTAGCCCTTACTGTTTAAAATTTATGGTCAAGGTGAAAGTTTTTTCATAAATACATAAATCTTTAAGGTCAAGGTCAAAAGGTCAAAGTTGTTGATATCCAATGAAGGGACTTGCCACAAAGAATACATATGTAAAATATAAAAGTCCTAGTATCAACCGTTCAAAAGTTGTGACCAAAGTTTAAGTATTTTTAAAAAGTATTTAAAACTCCAAGGTCAAGGTCAAAGGGTAAAAGTTATTGGTATCCAATGAAAGGTCTTCTCAAAAGGATCACATATGTGAAGTACAAAAGCCCTAGTCCTCACCGTTCAAAAGTTATGGTCAAGGTAAAAGTTTTTTCATAAGTACGTAAATCTCCAAGGTCAAGGTCAAATGTCAAGGTTGTTGGCATCCAATGAAATGTCTTACCACAAGGAATACATATGTGAAATATAAAAGTCCTAGTATCTACTGTTTAAAAGTTGTAACCAAGGTTAAAGTTTTTAAAATGTAATTAAAACTCCAAAGTCAAGGTCAAAGGGCAAAAGTTATTGGTATCCAATAAAAGGTCTTCTCACAAGGATTATATATGTGAAGTACGAAAGCCTTCGTCCTCACCGTTCAAAAGTTATGGTCAAGGTTAAAGTTTTTTCATAAGTACGTAAATCTCCAAAATCAAGGTCAAAAGGTCAAGGTTGTTGTTATCCAATGAAAGGTTTTGCCACAAACAATACATATGTGAAATATGAAAGTCCTAGTACCTACTATTCAAAAGTTATGGCCAAAGTAAAAGTTTGGAATTTTTGTGAAAAAGTCGGTCAAACTCCAAGGTCAAGGTCAAAAGGTCAAATTTGGTGGTACCCAAATAAAGGTCTTGTCACAAGGAATACACTTGTGAAATATGAAAGTCATAGCTCCACTAAATCAAAAGTTATGGGCAAGGTTAAAGTTTTTGTGACGGACAGACTGACAGACTGACAGACAGACGGAGAGACAGACAGACGAATGAGATTTAATGTCCCCTCGCTTTCGCGAAAGCGGGGGACAAAAATTATTAAAATCAACTGGCAGATTATTTAACAAATTCGCTTTAATAAGCTATGACCTTTACATGATTTATCTTTCTCAATAGAATATGACATTGACCTTTTAAATATGACCTTCATATTTTTAGGTGATGGACAACAAAATTCTAAAATTTCAAACCCATTAAATTCAATAGTTGGGGAAAAGTACTTAAACAAATAAGCCCCTTCTATCCTAATCCAAGCCCTTCTGAGACATACATAATTTCACAAAAAAGAAAATATTCAGTGGATGTTAATATATAACAGTTACTGTATGTGCTACCACACACAAGGAAAATGTTGGGTTATCCATAGAAGTTGAGACCATAATATGTAGTGGGTTCCAGCTTATCTATTGAATTCATGTGTTTCTAAGTTTTAAAAAATCTAAGAATTTTCCTCCAAGTGTGTGAAAATTACATAGACCTCTACCGATAAATGTAAAATAAACAATAAACATATTAGATAAAAGTGTCTTATTAACTTAAATGTTAATTGAGAAATTAAAACTGATCAAATTTTTCTGTTAAGAATTCTAGTATTTACTGATATTTTTCCAGTGGAACCCACTATATTATATGATGTTAGTAAAATTAAGTGTCTGTTAACTATTGGCTATAGGCTAACAGCTAGGTGCAGTCATTAATTGTGATTAAAAGTTACAAAGAGTGGGAAAATAAAATAAATAATATTATTATTTTCATTCATTTAGTTGATTGTTTACACAGCAAAAAAAAATTTCAGTCAGATAAACCATTTACACAGTTATGTTTGGCTTTCAGTTCAATCAATGAGTCCCTTTTTAATTGGAATAATTTTTAATTAATAACACCCCCCCTTCCAAAAAGCGTCACTAATAAGGCATATTTTAAGTAAAACGCTCTACATAAAGCTCTTAATGTAATAACACCAATGACCACTAGCTCGGCTTTCTGACTGAAAGGTTATAAAACTAAAAAGGAGAAGATTCCCGACAAAAATAAATACCGCTGCCGCCCGATGAAGAAGAGATAAGGGAGGTAAATAGAAATTCAGTTCCAATGGTGTCGTCTTCGCTAATTCTATCCCTAAGTCACAGATAAAACAGTATAAATCACAGTGCTTAAAATACGAAAATAAAAATAGAGTGCCACTACACTCAAAATCACACGGACACTCAGCTACAAAGTATAAGACACTGGAATTATTAGCATAAAGACTAACAGTGCCACTGTAGTGAGCTACACTCATCAAAAGTGAGTATTTACTGGGACGTCTGATTATGCTAATGTGTCATGTGACCATTTCTCTGCAATGTCCCACAGTTTGGGAAGCTACAAGGTGAAGGAAAAAAATAATATCAAAAAGAGAAGAGTTTGAAGCCAAGGGAGATAATCACCGAGATCTCCGCTGGAGCACATCAAGGATAGCGGGATGTAGTGTGTCCCCACGACGTCGTCAACGCTCAGTCGATCCCTGGAGGCAGCCACAAGGAAAAAATAATCAACATTAGACGCAAACATTAGACGTTAACATTAGATGTCAACATTAGATGCAAACATTAGCACTCAATTACCTAGCACATTAAATCTTTACACACATATCATTACCATATCTGCCCTTTTTGTGAATTTTTTAGGGCAAATATTGTATACTGAGCAATATTATATCTTCCTGGAAAAGAAAACATTATAATTAGTATTATTTTTTAGAGATACAGTGATACCTGCCTCCACTCACCCTGAGTAATATGTGACTACATGGATATACATGTATTGATGATATACTGTTACTGACCACAACCTCTGGTTATGCTACAAGGTTGTGTACAAGTCTGATAATAATAGCTGACTAGCTGCCACAATAAAAAGCTTAACACAAACATGTTCATTTTCATAGGAACAGTTTTCAGTTTTTTACTCTCTTTCTGAAAATTTCTTCATAACTCGCATCAAGAAATATTTTAAAATTTGCCAAAAAAGATCAATTAAAAACAAAATAACCATAATTGCAAATGAATTTGAGAGATTTCAAGAGTATTCTACAGGAATTTTTGAAATAATTAAAGTCATGTCCCAATTACAAACACGTTTGTGTTGGGCTGTTAGCAGAGCGTTAAGCTGGTACTATGTGTGGGAGGGGAACCAACCATCCTGGCCTTCAGCGGAGGAAGAAATCATAGGAATCGACACGGCAGACGAGGAAATGGTGTCGTCTTCATTAATCCTGTCCCTGTACGCGAGATAAAATAAAAAGCCATGCCATCAAGACAACATGCACGAATTGTAAACAAACACAGATGATCAACGTAACAAAGGAAATGTATAACAATGCTCTCATTGGACAGGCTCAGTAAGGCTGTAAAAGTATTTCTGATGAATTGTTCCACTATATGACCTGAAGAATAGTCAGAAGCTGTCATACATGTTAACTCTACCGATTTAGGCGGGAGTCTACCGCTTTTTCACTCCATCTCCCGCCTACAGATTTGATTCAGAAATCTACCGCTTTTCTACAAAAGTTGCGTCTAAAGTATTTTTGGTTTGCTTGGGTATCCATTATTGAAGCCACTCTCATAAAATCTCGTTAGATATCGCGTGATTTAACTCGGAAGCATACAAACGGTTTTTTAGTACCGATGTGTACATAGATTTCAAGCACGAATTTGACAACGACAACAGCACAAGATTACCAGTGATTACATTGGTTACGATAAATTTAGTCAACATCACTGCCATGAAAAAGGAGACACAACTTTTAAGAATTAGATGAAAATGTTTGACATCATCTATAAAAGCACAGGAGCTCACAATTTTATCAATAAAGTCGATAGAAATCACTCGATTGACCAAGCCATGTGGCAGATCTCTACTTTCATTTTCGATCATCGCGGGAAATCTGATTTATATAACGAAAGATAGGAACTTGTTTTAGATCTAGTTAAAAGCATGTCATCATTTGTTTTGTTTAACAATTGAATGAACATTCAGAATTATTGCTTCTAGGTTATATCAGCAAATATCACTCTTCAAAAGGCTAAGTTAAACAGCCAATCCAAGCAAAATGATGAGCATGAAAAACTATTTGAATTTGTACAATTTATGTCAAACTTAAGGGGTTTCTGTCTTCTTCTTAAACTTTGCAGTTGATATTTAAGATTAATTATTGTAGGTTTCATTTAAGGCTACATCCATGCATATTACATGAAAAATATTGAAAATTCAAGCGTAAAACAACGCGCGCGCAATGCTACCGCTTTTGAGGTCTGAATCTCCCTATTTTTCATCACAGTAGGTTAACATGTATGCAAGCTGTACTTGCTTTTTTTGGAGAAGGGTCCGAGTTTTTCAACCAATGCTTAGTCTTAAACAATAAAATGCTTTCTTTGTTTGTTATTACTGGAATCAACGGGAGCAGCTGTTGCAGAAAAAATACATAACCCGCGTAAGCGAGTTATGTAAAAAAATTTTCTGCAATAGCTGCGACCGTTAATTCCAGTAATAACAAACAAAGAAAGACATTTTATTGTTTATATTTATATCTGTTTAAATAATCATTTAAAGAAGGATTAAAAAGTTTAATTATTGTATTAATGATGCAAACATCTTTATACGTTTCATTGATGGAACAGCCACTGATCAAGAAATCTGTACAGGTGACATGCCTATACCGTAGTTCATGCAGTGATTAACGCAATAGGTTTTCTTAAGAAATAAAGGAGAAAAAAATATTCAGTGGATGTAAATATATAATAATGACCTACATTTAATAGAAAATGTTACTTAGCCTTTACACTAAAATCATTATAAGTGTAACATGTAAAATTGATATCAACAGCATTATAAAAGTTATTATCATTTTAACAATGCTGATGAAACGAAATTGCATACTTGCAGTGAAATTAGCTTATAATCCCATAATTTTAGCCCAATGAAGGTTGAATAAACAGAACAATGAAGGTTGAATATGTAAATGTCTAATTGTTGCATTCATGAAAAAACTTTCTTTTCAACCACTTTGTTAATAAGAATAAAGGGAAGGGGACTTAAATTCTAATGGATAATCTAAAAAAAAAAGAAAATAATTTTATGAAATCAAGACTAAAAATCATGCTTTCTAAGCTAGAGACTTCTACATTTTCAAGCAGCTACAATATGTAACTCAACATTGACATCATTTCATCATTTAAGCTTGATAGTCCATTGTTCGACCTCTGCAATCTTCAAATCAGTATTTTTTACAAACAATGCAGCCATTATGAATTGAAATAAAAGTGTAACATTTCAACCAACAACAAATTGCCAACAACACATGGAAACATAGCATCAACATCACATGAAAAACATTAACAAATCCAATGAATGATAAAATCAACTGGTGTTGTCCAAGAATAATACCTCCCAAAGGGCTACATTAAAATATGGACAATGTTACCATGTATACTTTGCCTATCACTAACTGTCCTGGAGATAGCAGTTTCGTTAAGGTATTGTAAGTTTGTTGTCAGTCCCCATGATCCAATATGTGTTTTGTATATAGTAAACTGTAACTGTAAAATTGTTTGAGTTTTATATAAATTCAGACAAAAAATTCTACAGATACTCGAAATGTTGGTGTACATTGTATTCATTTGTGGTAAGTTGGGGATGAACTTATTCCTACCTTTGTCACTAATCAAAGTGAGTACTACTTGAGATAAAACTAGGACAAGCCTTAATGCTGACCTGAGGATGAGCCACTCAAGTGTAAAATGTAGGTCAATGCAAAAAAGCATACATAAAATTAATAATTTCAAGAAGCACCATATGTACTACTCTGATCTGAATAATCTTTGATTTGTTGATACACAGCACAGAAGGGCAATAACCTAAGCCTTGTATTTCACCAGAATCACTGGACCATAAAATGTAGGCCAGATGTAGCATATGGAACATGCATCATACAGATGTTCCAAATTTAAAATCCTTCAGACAAAAAAAGCGATCTGATCTTTTAACTCATATTCTGATCTGCAGGCAGACATGTTGATTCCAGTATAGATATTGTATATCTTCACAGTAGGAGGAAAAAATAAAATAACCACAACAATTTCAAAGTTTTCAACATAATCAAGTGTTATTAAGTAAATAAACTTACCAGTCCCTGATAATGAATTTAAGACGTTCACACATCGAAGGAAACTGAATCCCAATTTTTAGCACTTGATTCCAGTCAGGATGATCATTGTTGTACATGATTTTAGATTGCACCTGTAGTAAAGAAATCTTGTTAAGTTACTGCAGAATATGATTTTAGATTGCACCTGTAGTAAAGAAATCTTGTTAAGTTACTGCAGAATATGATTTTAGATTGCTCCTGTAATAAAGAAATCTTGTGAAGTTACTGCAGAATATGATTTTAGATTGATCCTGTAGTAAAAACAATCCCGTTTATAAGTTACTGCAGTTTATGATTTTAGATTGCACCTATAGTAAATCATTGCAGGACAGATTTTATATTGCACCTGTAGTACAAATATGATGTGTGATGTAAGTAACTTCGATACACGATTTTAGATTGCACCTGTAAACAAATTACTAAAAGTAACTGCAGTAATTAAAGATTGTTACTAGATAATCTTAAAAGGCTTCGCTACAATTCTTTATAATTTCACTTCTGTAAAACAATCTTGCCTCTTTTCCTGCAAAGCTGAAGACAAAGTAAGGATCCACAAGTTCTTTTTGTTCTTCTCCAATTCCAAACACCTTCTTCACTCCTTGCATAAAGGCCGAGTCCACTGTTAAGAACAAGATCATCCATATATCATTACAACACCATGTTACCCAGATTTAGATCTATTTAAGATCAGGAGCATTCAAGTGATATTAATAATAGAACATTTATCCAGTTAGGAATTAAAGTTCTATATCTGATATATTAACATTTCATGTGTAAGAAAAAATACCATTATTCTGTCTTATAATAGTATAAATTTATATAAAATTGATTCAATTTTCTATATATTATTCTTCTACTTAAATGACAATAAGTAACGATCATAGCTCAATTGGAACTATCATGATTTTGCTATACTATTTAAAACATAATTTTCATTTCGTAATTCAATATATTAACGTCAGCTTACTCCTTGGGATATCCTCTGCGCGGTAAAGTTTAAGGATGAAGGTCGCGGGCCGCAACTGGACGCCAGCTGGACGGAGTAAGTTACTGAAATAAACACAGATACAAGGCTAATATCAATGAACACAGGGGATCATAACTCATTATGATTTCAATCATAACCAGTGTTCGAAATTAGCGTCGGCCCGTCGGTCCTGCGCCGACATACAAACGGAAGGACTCATGTATAGTATGACTAAATGGGTCCTTGAAATGATTTTGGGCCGATGATGATTTGCCAAGAAAGAAGGCCTAAAAATCTGTTTCTATTCTATAACCCGACTGACACATTCAAATTGCTACCATATCTGTGCCGGTGCTTTCAAACAGCTGATGCAATTTTTAAAAAGAAAGTAAATTGTAGCTTTAGTTGAAATATAAATATGTCATCCTAGTCAACCTTCACTTAAATATGAAGAGGAATAATCATTTTTATATCATCTACCATTTCCTCCCCCCATTTGTTTAGCTTTGTTTTCTATCGCAAGACAGCCATGTTGGGTGTCTACTGTAAATATCCCACCTGTTTACTTCAGTCCTGCGATGTTTGGCCCTATTTATTTAGGTATTTAGGGAAAGTGAAAATTAATGTTTTAAATAGAAACTATATTATGCTTCAATATGTGAGATCATACATTAGACAAACAAACCTACAGACAGACCCTGTTTTTTTTTTTTTGAATGTTACAGGAAACAAAATGTATGTTTACAGTAATATTAAAATATTTTTTGTATTTTTTTTTTTGATTAAATAACATGATTTTTTATTGGTAAAGAATTGATAAACTTATCAAGATTGTCAATTAAAGTTTATTTATCCAAAATATTTGATGGTATTATTTTTGGGCCTATGCTGCCTTGGAAGGACTTGTGTAGACCCTTTATCAGTGGGTCCTTTGGACCCACAGAAAAAAATTCCGAATTTCGAACACTGATCATAACTCATCGAAAAACCTCGAAGAAGTGGAGATCAGAACTTCAAAGTACTGTAAACCAACTTTTATTCGCGTGCGAGAAATTTTCGCGAAGTTCGCGAGAGACTCGTCATCGCGAATATTTCTCGCCGCGAACCGGTCCTTATAGTATATTTGTCTATTAAAAACAGATGCAAAAAGGCTTGATCGCGAAAATTAATCGTTGCGAACTAGTTTCTCCCTGGTAAATCGCGAAATAAAGTCGTCGCGAATAAAAGTTGGTTTACAGTAACTGAAAGTACTAACTTTGCAAAGCACAACCCCCTTTTTTATCTTTTCTTTTTTTTACAAATTGAAAGTGAATCAAGGTACACTTGGAATAAGATTTTTACAAGATAATGGACAAAAAATGTTCATCAATATTTTAAAAAACAAAACAAATCAGTTATGGCAGGAAACGTGGCATTTAGTGAGAGCCAATGTTACCTTTCAATGTCATCTGTTTCTTCTCCAGCCACCGCTTTAAAGCTCTGAAAAATAATCAGAATGTAAAAAACATTGAGATCCAAAGTATTATAGTACTAGGGAGAATAGAAATAATTCTGTACTACTGTTTGCAGTACTCTATCTAAAAAACAAGAGGCCCATGGGCCACATCGCTCACCTGAGCATTGTGGCTAGGAAAAAGTAGTAATTGATTTACTATTGAAAAGTTTGAATCCAAAAGTTTGGCCCCGCTCTACCCCCGGGGGTCATGATTTGAACAAACTTGAATCTACACTACCTGAGGATGCTTCCATATAAATATGAGCAATTCTGGCTTTGCTGTTCTTGAGAAGAAGATTTTTAAAGAATTTTCCTATATATTTCTATATAAAACTTTGGTCGGCCATTGTGGCCCCGCCCTACCCCCGGGGGTCATGATTTGAACAAACTTAATTCTACATTACCTGGGGTTGCTTCCATATAAATATGAGCAATTATGGCTCTGCTGTTCTTGAGAAGAAGATTTTTAAAGAATTCTCCTATATATTTCTATGTAAAACTTTGGTCGGCCATTGTGGCCCCGCCCTACCCCCAGGGGTCATGATTTGAACAAATTTGAATCTACACTACCTGAGGATGCTTCCATATAAATATGAGAAATTATGACTTTGCTGTTTTTGAGAAGAAGATTTTTAAAGAATTTTCCTATATATTTCTATGTAAACTTTGGTCGGCCATTGTGGCCCCGCCCTACCCCCGGGGGTCATGATTTTAACAAACTTGAATCTACACTACCTGGGGATGCTTCCATATAAATATGAGCAATCATGGCTTTGCTGTTCTTGAGAAGAAGATTTTTAAAGAATTTTCCTATATATTTCTATGTAAAACTTTGGTCGGCCATTGTGGCCCCGCCCTACCCCCGGGGGTCATGATTTGAACAAACTTGAATCTACACTACCTGGGGATGCTTCCACATAAATATGAGCAATTCTGGCTTTGCTTTTCTTAAGAAGAAGATTTTTAAAGAATTTTCCTATATATTTCTATATAAAACTTTGGTCGGCCATTTTGGCCCTGCCCTACCCCCAGGGGTCATGATTTTAACAAATTTGAATCTACACTACCTGGGGATGCTTCCATATAAATATGAGCAATCATGGCTTTGCTGTTCTTGAGAAGAAGATTTTTAAAGAATTTACCTATATATTTCTACGTAAAACTTTGGTCGGCCATTGTGGCCCCGCCCTACCCCCGGGGGTCATGATTTGAACAAACTTGAATCTACACTACCTGGGGATGCTTCCATATAAATGTGAGCAATTATGGCTCTGCTATTCTTGAGAAGAAGATTTTTAAAGAATTCTCCTATATATTTCTATATAAAACTTTGGTCGGCCATTGTGGCCCCGCCCTACCCCCGGGGGACATGATTTGAACAAACTTGAATCTAGACTACCTGAGGATGTTTCCCCATAAGTTTCAACTTTCCTGCCACAATGGTTCTTAAGAAGAAGATTTTTAAAACATACCACCAAATTTTCACTAATTCTCAATTATCTCCCCTTGAATAAGGGCATGGCCCTTCATTTGAACAAACTTGAATCCCCTTCACCCAAGGATGCTTTGTGGCAAGTTTGGTCGAAATTGGCCCAGCGGTTCTTGAGAAGAAGTCGAAAATGTGAAAAGTTTACGGACAGACAGACGGACAGCTGGACGGACGGACAGACGGACGCCGGACAAAATGTGATCAGAAAAGCTCACTTGAGCCTTCGGCTCAGGTGAGCTAATAACACCATGAAGGAGAACTTTTCAAGGAATCATGCAATAATTTCTTTAGCTAACTTAAATTATCAATATTCTTTCAATCTGAATTCAAATTTACTTGCTTTATCATTTAAATTCTCTTACTTTTCAAAGTTCAAAATAAGATCTGAATACAGCTATAGATACGTGTATATAGATATATATTTAACTTACCGGTGCCTCGTCCCCTGGGCCTATGACACACACGCACACTTTCAGGTAACCCTTGGCCCCCGCCATTTGATCCTCAGGGTCGCTTAGCAACAGCCATTTTTGGAGGAAGGCATGTCTTTGTTCTAGATACACCATACCAACATCACACTGTCAAAATAATCAAAGTACTAAAAGTACTGAAAGCTGGGTATTAATGTTAAACATGTCACACCATCAAAAGGAAAACAGTCTGGTAGATCAATCACCTAGACTTATATTTGAGGCAGTAAACATTGTCCCAAATAAAAATATATATAACTCATTCTTCAATACTGGTGATTTTTTAAAATATATTTCTTTTCTCCTTTATTTTCCAATAAATAATGTGTAAGCAGATATATTGATATTGATATGATTTGATACTTGTGTAAGGATATAGTATAAATAGTTTTAAGAATGTGAGTTGAGGAATAAAAAAATATTGGTCATTGTTGTATTGCATTTAGGGGATTTCAATCACAGAAAATGTGACATTATTTTCGAATAGGCATAAAGATGTTGTTTTAATTAAAAGTAAAATCATTTGGCATGATATATGTGTACATTGTCTTAGCATATAAATGAAATAAAATATTTATTTTGTCAAACATGCTAAAATTATCCTAATTATTTTTTTCTGAACTTAAAAATAAATGGTTTATGTTCATAACGCATTGTGTCCCTATGCATTGAAGTTTTTGACACCTCTCTACAAACATTAAATAATTTGTCAAGTTCAATTTCTGTGTTTAATTAATGAGTACGTGTGTTATATTATTTTTAACAATATGCTTCATGAACATAACTCAGTTCTTTTTATAATTTTAAAATGATCTTTGATTGTAAAATGTTTCGTGTCTTGACCGTTACGAACATAATAGCTTTCAGTGTGATTGCTAAAATAACAGCCAATGAATCATAAGTTTGCCTTAGGAAGTCCGTAACATTGGTATAATTATAAATTGAAAACGAAAGTAAAAAGGTGGCGCAGCTGTCTGCTAGAAAACATGGCGATGCTCATTGTGTCCACGTGGAAAAAAGAAGTTACGTACATAATAGATTTGGTAGGTATATTCATATTGTATCAATTTGACTGAATGTTTAACACATAAATACAGTCATTGTTTCTTTATACCACGTAGCTATTAATCAGAAACTAAAATATATCGCTAATGACCATACAAAATGCATATATCTGTCCGAGTCGAGTACTTTCGGTTTAGCATCAACTTTTGATTCGCGTGTTTTGTTACGAACATAAGTGTTTTTACATTATTTGTATAATCTATTAATGATAAAGTTACATTGTACTATATTTTATTCTATATTTGTTAGTTTTGTTCTGTTAATTCTTATCAAAGGATGAATACTTACTGAATATTTTTTTAATATTGCCATATCGTTTACGTAATTACGTTCGTAAAGGAGACACGAAAACTGGAAGTAGTGACATAATTTGTGCTCTAATTGCCTTGTTTCTGGTTTAATCAAGGACATATAATAAATATAATTAAACAGCATATGTATTGATAACATCAAGGTGTATTTTGTTTTATATATTTTTTTCCTTTCAGATTTACAAGAAATGACTGAATCATGTTCGTAACAATGACACAAAGATCCACAAGACTCAAAATAGAAGACCTAGGATATTTAGCAATCCATCTGACAATTTACTTGTCTGCATTAATTCTCTTTGAAATCTAGTCTAATTATTAAGCTTTAAAATGAAATATTAAAAGTATTAAAGACAAGTGTTCGATTATCTTATTTATGTGTTCTTTTTTAAAGTCTGATTCGGAGTTTGGAGTCCATGTTACTTACATAATTTCTCCTTTTTTGAAACTAGAAATAAAAAATGTGACTTTTTAAATAAATTCCATTGAATATAACATTAAACATGATTTCATCATACCTTATTGATTACATTATTTTTATATTTTAACAACTTGTTAAATTCTAGTAATATGTTACTTGTTTAGTGCTTATGTAAGTAACGGTGTCCATTGGTAATCTTGGATATATTTTCTGATTATAATGGAATAAGGCAGAAAGAAGTCATGCAATAAAACATGCAAACAAGTGTTTATATACTTCAAAAAGGATTCACCAGAAAAGAATAGCTTATTGATTTAAAAAACAGTCACTGTGGACACCAAATTGCGAACATAAAATTTCAGACATGCTTGTACATTTGGACACCTATCTCCTCTTTAAGACTTCAGATTATCTTCCCATCAATTTTTTCAGAAGCAGGAAGGGTATTGACTCAATTAATATACATAAATTATGAAATTGATCATTTTTTAAAAATAGCCCTTCGGTCACACATTTGAATTCAGTACTGAAGAATGAGTTATATCCTAGCTGTTCCTCTTGGCATAATTTTCTTTCTTTTCAGGCATTTATTGTGAAACTTATAACAGTATCCCAGTAAGTTATCTCTTATAACGAGTAACAAAATGTAGACTTTCTCTTTCTTTACCTTGAAGGAGCCAATCAATGCATCAGATCTCAGCTTCTTGGAGTTAAAAACCTACAAAGAGGAATAGTAACATTAATATATTTCTGTAAATCATCTTTGATATACATGAAAACCATGAAACCTGGTTTGAATGAAGAAGATAGACCACTGGCCTAAACCAAAGTTTGAAGTTTGATTTGTGCTTTGTAGTCACTTGATAAAAATTGAACAGTTTTTGTTTGTTAAGTAAATTAATCTTTACTCTAAATCAAATGAACAACAGTCTAAAAATCTTTATTAAAAAAAAAGACTGATAACCAAACTAAACACTGAAAACGTGCAAGTATTCTTGCTTTATGTATAAAAAATTTTATGTTCAGATAAAAAAAATGATGGTAACCTTGAATTCCACCAGCTCATCCATGAGTTCCGCCGGGGAGATTTTAAAATTGAAGAAGAAAGCCTCGTTCCAGCAGGGACTGTTAGTCGACTTCTTCACACGAGTCTGCTTTGTTTGGTTGGCGACAGTTACCTTGGCAACAGGCTGGATGTTTCCCCCTTGTAACTGTCTGGCTTCTATGACCTTGACCCTGATCTAATGACAAAAGTCAAGAATTCTTTTACAAGGTTCAACAATATATTATATTAACAAAAATCATTGTTTATATGATATGTATTAGGAAAATGTAGAAAGTCACAGTTTTAATTCTCATTTTACACAAGGCTAAAAAATTCATTCTTCAAAAGAAGAACCATGATCTCTAACACAATTCTCCATATGTGTCCCCCTGCAGGCACAGTCATAACATACAGTACATAATGTAAATCACAATTTATTTTCGAGAACTTCATTTTCCTGTTATTACAAAAAATGCATAAAAAGAAAACATGAGTTATAAAGGTCAAGGTAGTATAGGATTTTGGTAAGGGAATATGTAGTTTTTAAGATTGACAGTGAGACAAATGAGGTGACTGAGCAGTAAAAAGGTCAGACTTAAAATGATTAATGCTGTGGATCTAAACTATATAAAGGGACCAAATAATAAATCTAAATCTGTTACATATGTGCAAGTTGACAGTGTTTGAAAGAACAGAATAATTTGATGGGAATTTTATACAAATTATCAATATTATCTGACATTATCTTGCATGTAATTATTTAATCTTGTTAAACTAACCACACCAAAAACTGCATCAGCAAACACAGATTATTTGTGTTTCTGAGTACATGTAATTACTGCCACAAATGCCATTCCTCTACAGTCGAGTGGTGACTTTTATACGAGTTAATGATTTCTCCATTCAATTCACCAGCTGTATCCAGGAATCTAATATCTGTGTATTATTCTGGTAGCAATAGCCCTGGCCCCCTGTCCTCACAAGACAAACAGAGCACGTAACAATCTGTTATTACTGAATCATTATGATCAATAGGGGGCAGCACATGCCTACTGTGTATACATGCTCTGTACACATCAGTACATAGGACAAAAACTACATACTGTCAAAACCTTATTCAGAGTCAATAACTTGTTTGGATGTTTACCTTTGTATAAAAATTCAATTTTCATAAAAGGCACAGCTGGGGCAGTCAAAACAACTCTATTATCAAGCCTAATTCATATGATAAAAGTAAAAATTTCTTTCAGTTTTAAGCTTACATTTTTTAATGTAACAGACATTTCTTTTCATCCCTATTCATTTGAAAATTACTTTTTTTGTTTTAAGGGTGTGTTTAAATTTGTTACTTAAAACATTTGAAGATCGGGGTGTGTGTGAATCTCTAAATGACAGAAAATGGACAGTAAGAAAGATGTTCTAGTGATCAATATGCTGAGTACTGTAGATCACTTAATTTTCGCGACACCTTATTTTCGCGAAGTCATTGACCCTTTATGAGCGAGACAAAATTTTCACGAATTGTGGTCATTGCTCTATATAATCTTAAGGCAATGTATTATACGCGAGAATTAAATTTTCGCGAGCATACTGTCTCGCGTAATTACGCCAAAATAAAGTTCTCGCGAATAAAAAGTGATTTACAGTACCTGGAAGTCTGTTGGCTTGGTGGAGAGATTTTCCAGTAGTTTTCTGCGCCCCATTTTGTTTCCCCGCTTCTTTTTCCGTTTGGGTTTGGGGATGACCTGTCCAGTGGCGGGGTCAATCTGGGGGGGACCAGTGTCCACTTCTTCTTCCTCCTCCTCCTCATCTCCCTCCAACAGGGAATCCCCCATTACCTGACCTAAAAATAACAATCATAAGGTTACTATAAATAGATCAGTATCCCTCTACAGGTAATCCCCGTAACCTGACCTATAAATAACAATCATAGTTACTATAAATAGATCAGTATCACTCTACAGGTAATCCCCCATAACCTCACCTATAAATAATAATCATAGTTACTATAAATAGATCAGTATCCCTTAACAGGAAATCTTCCATAACCTGACCTATAAATATACCTATAAATAACAATCATAATGTTACTATATATATATCAGTGTCCCTCACAGGGAGTCCCCCATAACCTGGCCTATAAATAACAATCATAGGTTACCATAATGTATAGAATAAAATCCCCCTAAAAGCTGTATGAGCATGTGTGTTTATGAGGTAATTATTACATGGGCAGATGTGCGATATGAAGTGTTTATGCAGGTAAACATCACATGTGATATGACAAGATTACCAGCAGTGGGCAGATGTGTGTTATGAGCTGCTTATGTGGGTAGTTTCCACAGTACACAGATTCACATTCAGATCAGACAAGGTCAGATTTAACAGACTGAACAAGCAGTAACTTCCTCAATGTCCTGTATGTAAGAGTTTAACAGTTGTATGTGTACGACTTGCTTCCTGCATATTATACTTCAGGAAGATTAGCTATGCATCTTGTAAATAACAGTCCAGCCATGACTGATAGATTCCTTTCTACTTTATGTCAGCAAAATCCATCAGTTTAATTAACAGGATATAATAATTGACTTTATTTAAATGATCAGATAATCCAGCTATTAAATTCACTAATTTCATTCCTAAAAGAGCTACCATTCAGGTTACAAAGAAACTTACGAATAAGTGGGAGAGGTGGCTGTTTGGCTTATTGCTTTGTGCAATGGACCAACAACAAATAATCAGCTAATACTGATAAGGGAGGCAGCTACAAAGACATAACTTATTTTCTTACCCAGAACTGCAAAATGAACTGACAAACTAACAGCTACTTGATTGGGAGGATACTTGCTGAGTCCTGGGGGAGAAAAGGGGTTTTATCTTTCCCTTGCACACTAGACTGAACTAACTGCCTGCTGGTACAACTATGGCTGATAATTGGGAGGAGGCCTCCTTATCTTGTACACTGGACTGACAACTAACCACCTGCTGGTACTAAGGTATAAGGGGGTGGGGGTGGGGGGGTTACAGATAAGAAGGGGCGGCTGTCTAACTTCTCCTTACCTTGTACACTGGACTTGCTGGTACTGAGGTCCTGGGAGTAGGGGGTACAGATAAGAAGGGGTGGCTGTCTGAATCTCCTTACCTTGTACACTGGACTGACAACTAACCGGCAGCTGGTACTGAGGTATGAGGGGGGTGATACAGATTAGATGGGGTAACTATTAGAATCTCCTTACCTTGTACACTGGACTGACAACTAACCGGCTGCTGATACTGAGGTACCTGTAAACTTTCCACAGGCCCCGCCTCTGTTTCAGTTTTCTCCGTGTCTCGTGATAAATTCGGCATGCTGATGGAAAAGTTCCCCAGATTTCCCACCCGGGTAAGGGTGGTCTTAATGTTCTCCATTATTTATATTGATTGATGTCTTTTATCACTTATAAAATGAGTTAAAACTGTCTCCATTACCATCCCAAACACTAAGACTGTATATTTTTTTTACAACACCTGTTACAATTGTCGGGATCAATGTCTCCGTAGGACAGACGGCTGTATACTGAGGGAATATCAATTTTTTCTTGATACATAATAAAGAGTAACAAAGAAGTGCTCACTGTAACTTTTTTTTTTGCATAATGGAACAATTATTATTAGATCAAATCCCTAGTCATAAACTGGGGGAGGGGGGGGGGGCATTTTGGAGAAAATGGCAGGATGGCCACACTCTTTTCCAACAGGTAGCCACATAAATATATTTAAACTCAAATGTTCAACTTGCATAACTTTTTCCAGTGATTCAATCTTCATATTACTGTTCAAATCAATGTACATCATTGCTTAAGAAACCTTTGACATCTAATGTAACCTTGACCTCAGGCTGACCTTATGTTTCACTGTACACTCATGATTTTCCATGCCCCTCCGGTGTTGGCGGGCAAATTGAGACTTGCCCCTACTACATGCATTTCATTCCATTTTAGAACGCCAAGACCTGAATACCCACCTTGACTCTCCTGGGTGGGGTCACTGCCCCCCGCAGCCCCTGAAGAAGCAGGTGGGGCTGCCGAGGCCGGTGGCTTGTACATCAACTTCATCTCAAGCTGGGCCTGTGAAAGTAAAGCAAACTACATAAAACACAACTCTATAATTAGTCATCAAAGAGAAGAATTGTTTTAATTCTCTTTTATTTCCACTTTTATTACAAAGATAAGAACATGATGAAAAAATTAATTTTTGATTCTGATCACACCTGTACCACATAAATAAATTCTATCTCAAGTCTTTTATAAATGTCTAGATGAAAAAAATTTGCAAAAATCTAATTTTCATTTACAAAAAAATACCATAGCATACTCATGCAACAAATATAACATCGTACTTGTTAGGGATGCATATTACAAGTTCCTAATGTTGTTACTTTATAGGAAAGGTTATGGGGGACTCCCTGGTGAGGACACTGATATATATATATATAAATATCATAGCATAGGGATTTATAAAAAACATTTTGGGCTATGGGGCCCAAGGTAATTAAATTGGGAATAAACGAAATATTATCATTTTTGAGGAATTTTTATTGCATAATATTTTTCCAAATTGAAATAAACACTTATAATGAATAAAATTGATTTTTACTCTCCTTATTCACTGCCGCAGCCCCTAATGGGGCTCAGAGAATGGATAAATTATTATCTCAAGTTTTAGCAAACTTTCCTAAAACACAACTGTTCATTTCATTCAGATTTCAAACCTGACCATGTTTGTTTTTCGTGAATTTTGATCAAATTAACTTTGTGGAATTTATATGCATTTAAAAATTCAACACATGCTGATCATTTTTGGGAAAAATGGAAGGAATTTGCAAATTTGGGCCAAATCGGCCCTAAGTCATCAGTTAAAAAATTTGAAATAACATTGCAGATTAAATATTAAGTAGAATCTCCCTACTGATTTTCAAGTTAAGTTTCTTGGCAGATTTATTGTGTATTGTTAGGGGCTTCTTAGCAAAATGTAAAGCCTCCATGCTACAGGTATTACCAGCAGCCCTGACCGGTTCCGTTACCTGAGTGGGGCGTCCATTACTGTCCTTGAGGCTGAGGTTGAGGGATTCGGTCTGGGCTCCACCTCGCAGTAAATTCCGCAGGGGGACCTTTGTCTGGGCCAGAAGTCTGAAACACAAAACAAGGAACACATCATTTCTTGTGTATAGAGGAACATATCATGTCTGGTTTACAGACAGGGGGTTATTATCATGTCTGGTTTATATCATGTCTGGTTTATAGAGGTACATATCATGTCTGGTTTATAGAGGTACATATCATGTCTGGTTTAAAGAGGAACATATCATGTCTGGTTTATATCATGTCTGGTTTATAGAGGAACATATCATGTCTGGTTTATAGAGGAACATATCATGTCTGGTTTATATCATGTCTGGTTTAAAGAGGAACATATCATGTCTGGTTTATAGAGGAACATATCATGTCTGGTTTAAAAAGGAACATATCATGTCTGGTTTATATCATGTCTGGTTTATAGAGGAACATATCATGTCTGGTTTATAGAGGAACATATCATGTCTGGTTTAAAAAGGAACATATCATGTCTGGTTTATATCATGTCTGGTTTATAGAGGAACAATATCATGTCTGGTTTAAAAAGGAACATATCATGTCTGGTTTAAAAAGGAACATATCATGTCTGGTTTAAAGAGGAACATATCATGTCTGGTTTATAGAGGAACATATCATGTCTGGTTTATATCATGTCTGGTTTATAGAGGAACATATCATGTCTGGTTTATAGAGAAACATATCATGTCTGGTTTATAGAGGAACATATCATGTCTGGTTAGAGGAACATATTATCATGTCTGGTTTATAGAGGAACATATCATGTCTGGTTTATATAGAGACCTATTATCATCATGTCTGGTTATTATCATGTCTGGTTTATATCATGTCTGGTTTATATCATGTCTGGTTTATAGAGGGACATATCATATAGGGGAACATGTCTGGTTTAAAGAGGAACATATCATGCCTGGTTTATAGAGGAACATATCATGTCTGGTTTATATCATGTCTGGTTTAAAGAGGAACATATCATGTCTGGTTTATAGGGGAACATATCATGTCTGGTTTATAGAGGAACATATTATGTCTGGTTTATATCATGTCTGGTTTACATCATGTCTGGTTTACAGAGGAACATATCATGTCTGGTTTACAGATAAACATATCATGTCTGGTTTATAGACAGAGGGACTTTCATCTGGGCCAGGAGTCTGAAACACAAAGCCAGTGAAAGATCATGTATGGGTTTTAGATAAAGTATGTTCTGTAAACCAACTTTTATTCCTGTGAGAAAAATTTTTGCGAAGTTCGCAAGAGCCTCGTCAATAGTAATCATCGCTGATATTTTTCACCGCAAACCTGTCCTTACACTCTCTGTGTCTATCAACAACAGATTCAAAAAAGTCTTGATTGCAAAATTAATCATCGCAAACTAGTTTACC
Source organism: Saccostrea cuccullata (assembly GCF_032062105.1). Classification (NCBI taxonomy): domain Eukaryota; kingdom Metazoa; phylum Mollusca; class Bivalvia; order Ostreida; family Ostreidae; genus Saccostrea; species Saccostrea cuccullata. The sequence continues at coordinate 37,604 of NW_026939099.1, read as the reverse complement.
TGTGGTAAATCCCAAAATTAAGTCATTGAGAATAAAAAATTGTTTACAGTTTACATATACTGCCAGAGGGAGAAAGGACCCTAGTATATGCACACTTAATATTTAATATTTAAAGGACACTTTTTATACAAGACTGACAACACATCATAAGAGCTGCATAGTGTACACTAGTGTATATATTTAAACACATGATACAACTAATCCAACATAAATGGACGAGCTGCACACATTTAAACTGCCTTGTAAATACTACTCTGATTTATGCTGAACCAAGCAGTATTATACAGTCCCTGAAACGTTCTACTTTCCCATTTTTCCGTTCGCTCACCGTTCGTTCACCATTCGTTCAGCGTGCCTTCACTGTTCGTTCAGCGTGCGTTCACCGTTCGCTCTCCGTTCACAGTTTTGCGTTCACCGTTTACCGTGCGCTCGCGTTCACCGTTCACAAAACGTTCACCGTTCGCTCTTCGTTCCGTTTAGTTTGCGTTCACCTTGCGTTCACCGTTCACTTATTGTTCAGTCTTTATTGTCATTCGGAACTCCGAAGTGAAAGGACTTATCTTTTTGATGGTAAGGATTAACACGTTTTTTAATTAAATAACTGAGATATCGTATTTAAAGAATAATTATTTCAATGCAAAAAGTATCTACGATATATATATATATTTCTATTATTATAACTTAGCTGTTACTTTATCCATTTTTTCCTGGAAAAAATACATTAAGAACATACATGTATTTATGTAAGTAGAACGATGCTAAAATATTAAATTTAAATAAGGGCAATGTCCCTAAACAAATACTTAAAGCGCGGCATTTCGTTATAATATAAAAGACGACAAAAAATCGTTAATAGATGAATAATAATTTTACAAGACAAGAATATACAAAAAAATATGTCTAACAAGTTTTTAAAGAAAAAATAAACACAAACATGCTAGAACTATATATATGTCTGAGAATTATGAATAGTACTACAGATATTCAGTTAATTAAATATTTGTAGAGCGAATTAAATTGTTAGTGTGATTCTAAATTTTAGAAAAGACAAACTGTTTAAAATTTAATACAATAGAATTTTTGGTTCTAAATCACGTAAATAAAGTGTATCATTACAAAGGAAAAAAACCTTCCTTCAAGTAACTAAATATACGTTTGCCATTCAGTATGCTTAACAGCACCCCCCCCCCCCTCCCGGCACCCTTTCTCCCGAAATCAAATTCTTAGTTAGTATTTTCAGTATATATTAATTAATATTCAATGTGTATTGTACATGTAACACAGAAAAAATTATTCTTTATACAAACACCAAAACAGTCATTATATACATACATGTGCCGACAGTGGTATTTTGATTTGGCAGGGATTATGTTTTAAATTCATTTTCAAACTTAATCCTTCCAGGTATATACATGTATTTCAATTATTTATTCATTTTTTCCGTAGAAAAGCGAAAATCAAATTTAAAAATGATGTAAACAAAATGTTAAAACTTCTTGGGAATACGAAGTGACTCTTTGACTTCGGCATGTTCAGTGAAGCGAGATTTAAACACCTCCATTGTGTCGAATTATTTTGATTGACAGGACAAGCACGTGCACTTGGAGTGAATCGTTTGAACTTGAAAGAAAAAAAAACGATGCTTACTGTCAAATGGATTTGTTAATAAAAAAAAAATGATTACTTTGACTGCCTGGAATATTAGAAAAAGATTAATATATGAATTTTCATTCGATGCAACAAATCTCTCTCTCTCTCTCTCTCTCTCTCTCTCTCTCTCTCTCAAGTTTCTATCGCTATTACATTTGTCATGTTAAATAAAAACTATGACAACATATTTATTATTTATTAGTTCTGAAATTCTAATCTATTACAAATAATTTGAATGCTTCTATCCATTATCTTGTCCGAGTATAATCATTGTCGGGAAATGTCTTCAGATATACATTTGCATGTAAAACTTAGATTAGAAAATAACCAGACAAAATAAAAATAACTAATAAATATATAAAATTATAGCATATTTTTTTTAATACGAGTGAATGGTGCAATATGTCAACAAACCTTTATAAAGTAATAAAAAAATCGGTATTTTACACGGAATCGCCGTGACATCGAAATATTAATATATTATTTAGATTTAATTAATAATTCATTCTGTAAGTATAGTAGTTTTCTCTTCTGAAGTCCACATTATTTTAATAGTCAAAAGAATAAGCAGATTTATTTTATTAGTAAATTAATTTTATTTTTTATACGACAGATATTCGGTAACAAACACACATGTTTTACGGCAATAAGAATCGTGTTATTAAAATATTGATTTAAAACATCAAACGTATGTGCAGAAAAAATGTTTTAATTATTTATTCACTTATTTATTTATTGTTTATTTATATTTTAGCATCTAACATTAGAATATATCAGAATAATTTAAATGCAAGGAAAAAATCTGATGCATTCCGAATAAATCGTTCATCTTGCGTTCACCGTTCGTTCACCGTTCACCGTTTGCGCTCCGTTCGCGTTCTGCGTTCACTCACCGTTCTCCGTTCACACATCGTTCACCAAGTTGCGTTCAGCGTTCACACACCGTTCGTTCACCGTTCGTTCACCGTTCGCTCTGCGTTCGTTCACCGTTCGTTCAGCGTTCGCTCACCGTTCAGGTGGGAAAGTAGAACGTTTCAGGGACTGTAAGTATATGTGCTGGCAGCCGTTTGGTCTGCCTCCATCTAAAAACATAGGTAATCAGAGATTACAGAGCTCACCTCAACGAATGTTGTCTTTAAGTAAAGCAAAGTCACACAATTAAGCAACAAAAAGTGTACATCCAAAAATGCAACATTTATGAAATTTTGATCTGATACTTTGGAATAGACCTATATAAAAACTTCAACTAGTTCTTCATCACCAAAATTTGATCAAAATCCAGCATCTGAAGCAAGTTTAAGAGTTTTCATCCCTTGATGCATCATTTGGGCAAGTTTGGTTCATTTAAGCCTTATAGTTTCTTGGTGATAGACCTGCACCCATAACTTTTTACCTGGTCCATTATCTGGAAAATGTATGTCGAATTCAGCATCTGGAGCAAGTCCATTAGTATGCATCCTAAGATGTATCATCTATGCGAGTTTGCACAACATGGGGCTAATAGTTACTTAGAAATGAAACCTGCATAAAAATTTAACCTCTTCACTCATACATAAAAAAATGTAGGTCAGATACAGCATCCAAAGCCAGCCTGGTAGGATGCAACCTTAGATGAATCATCCAAGCAAGTTTGGTCATTAAAGAGGCTCATAGTTACAGTAACTTGGAAATGAGACCTGCACCAAAAACTATAACCTGTTCACTCATCTGGAAAATGTAGGTCAGATTCAGCATCCGAAGCAAGCCTGGTAATGTGCATCCTTAGACAGTCCAGTCCAATACGAAAAATCGTAATATTACTAAAATTCGTAATATAAGCAATTTCTAACTCTTCTAAGAGTTACTTCCCTTTTTTCTGATACAACCTCTTTGTTATGTTCCATCAGAGATTATATGTCTCTGGTTTCATCATTATGATATCGTGGATATGTATGGTTAGTGCATTTTCTTTGTTTTGGTGTATTTGATCCAAGTGCAAGCGGATTCAGAGTCTAGTGAGAGTCTTACAAGTTATCTCTCGTAACATCTCGTTGTTTGAGATGAGGGTCTGAATTTCAGGGTAGACTTCGGGAAAAATATAGGGAATTCAGAGATTATAGACCATTGTGACAAGCTTGAGGATACATTGAAATTTTATGGAAAATTGTTCCTATCCTTGGGAAAATTCTTATATAAGAATAATAAAACAAAATGTTCACTAACCCATTACCATTGTTACTTTCTTCTTGCATTTCCATACTTTTCGATAGACGTCACTGACCAAAATGAACACGTGATACTAGTACCATTGGGGCATAATGTATTTCTGACGTCATACTTCCATAAACATCATTCAGTTTCTTTCAATGCTTTATTTTGTCTTGCATTACGAAAACTCGTAATATAGTCTCTCTCAACTTGCTATATTACGAGTTTCCGTAATTTAACTATATTATGAAAAATGGTAATATAAGAATAATATTACTATATTTCGTAATATTACGATTTTTCGTATTGGACTGGACTGTTAGATGTACCATCCATGCAAGTTTGGTCAACATAGGGCTTATAGTTCCTTGGAAATGAGACCTACACCAAAAACTGCACCAAAAATGTTACCCTGCTCCAAAAACATTAACCTGGTCATTCCTTTGCTGAAATTGCAGCATCTGATCGAAACTTTGACTGGTACAATTAATGAAACACATTAGAAGCATCTTCCAAGCATGTCTAATCAATATAAGACATAGAAGTACTTAAAAAGAAAACTGCTCCAAAAAACTTAACCTTAACCTGGGACGTCGACGCTGACGCCGACACCGACGCCGAGGGTATTACATAAGCTCGCCCAACTTCGTTGAGGTGAGCTAAAAACAACCCAAAATCAAAGTACTTGTGCAGAAACAATTGAGACTGTGTATTCCCTGGAACCCCCTCTCATTATTTCAAACTGCCACATATAGAAAACAGAAAAATATGAGTCAGGGTTTCATTGTCATAACTAATTAATTCATCATAAATAATTAATTACATGTCACTTTTGTGGGTGTCGATCAATCAGTCCGATATTTTCTCTATTAATTTTAACTTTTATATAAAACATGATAACGTCCTACACCTTGTCAACACTAGACCTCTACAGGTGAAATGTTTACATCGTATGTCACTACAACATACACCAATTGGAATGTCTGATCTCCGGTTAGAATACCTGGCTAGGAATCTTATTTTATCTACCTATATATACAAGCATTGAGCCATAAGGACAGGACAGTTGATATAAAACTCTATAACTCTGTAACTGATAAACTGCCAAAGATGATTTTCATGTCTGCATGACACACCCTTTACTTTGTGTACTTGGTTTTCTTACCTATAATACCCTAACCTGATCAAATAAAGGTGAAATATGACTCAATAGTGGATGTTCTAACATTGCATCTATTAGATGTCTATACTGTCAATAACTTCCCTAAAATTAATGAAGACTGCATATAAATATATATTTATATATTATTTTCATTTTATTAAACCTTTTTTCCCTTTATTTCAAAGTATAAAAGGGCTAGAGATCAGTTGTAACAGGCTCGGGTCAGAAGTTCTCTTCTGACCTTACATTTAACATTTAAAATTTTGGTTTCTTTATTTCAAAGTGGCATTTTTATCAATTAAAGTGGTCAATTTGGCCGGTAGCCGGTTCTTAGGGAAAACACTGTTAAACTCAAAGAAGATTTTCAAGTACACAACCTACACCTTGCAGTTTTCAAGACAGAAAAACAAACAAACACACAGAGAGACAGACAGACAAACACACAAGCAGATAGCTTGACAAACAAACACACAGAGAGACAGACAGACAGCTGTACAGACAGACAGACAAACAAACAGATAGAGAGCTTGACAAACAAACATACAGACAGACAGACTCTACCAATGTTATGTGTGTCTCCATGTGCATACATGTAGATGAAACAATTGAATAATTCTTTCCTGCACTCTTGAATTTTTTCCTGACCTGCTATTAAAACAATGCAATGTTTGTTTTGGGCAAAATGACACACTTCCTTTATTTAAAAAAAAATCTGAAGAGGTTATAAACTGAGACTTTTCCTTAGGGCATATTTCACAGAGGGCATATTCAACGGAATGTTACCAGAAAAAAATAAAAGATGAGCTAATTACTGCATCCTAATAACTATGGTTACAAAGTGTATTGGTTGAATCTGAATCATTCTTTGTTCTAGAAAAAGTCTCCACAATGCAATGTAATCTATAAATATTTAAAATATTGTCTCATTTGAATGCTAGATTAATCTTTGTAGATCAGTTATATTCCAAGGTGCAAATCAATCATATTCATGTTTGGCTGTTTATAAGTATATGACTTGAATGACTGAACTTCTACATCATGTACATGGAATAAATCATTCAGTGACACAATAGTTTCATTTTTTTTAACATTGGAACTTCCTACTTCAATTATTTTTAATACAATTCCACAGGGAATCCTTTCAACACTCTGTGTCAAAGAATACAAGTATTCAATATATCAAAGCCTTTAATAAATGTGGCCAACATTTCCATCTCTAGCAGATTTGAACCCTCAACCTTAGATCTTACAAGGGATATTAACTAACTTAAAGAAGTGGGGGAGGGGGTCCGAGGGAGAGGGAGTGTAGCATTTGACAAAGAAGCTATAAAACAAATAATTACTAAGTCCAAGTCATTTTTTCACAGATTCTCCGTTTGTTTACACATTCATGCATCTGAGTTATTGTGGATAAGAGATTTATGCTTCATTTAAAAACACATAACCCTAAAGATTACTGATTATTTAGCTTCTTACATTGAGCACAGCTGTGTCAGCATGTCATGTATACAGGTATAATACAATACAGGTAAAATAAATACATTACACCTGATCCAATACAAACATCTAAAGGGAATGATGAAACGACTTGTAAGTATATATATATAAATGCTGATAGTTGCATCAAAATACGCTTTTCAATTGTTTTTGTATTACTATAATGAGTCTTTATAACTATTATAATAAGTGGATTGAAGAAATTTGAAGAAAATTACAAGTGCATAATGTAGATTGCCACTTATTTTTCTAGCTGATTGTAACAATGACTGTGAGTGTTCCTACTTCACTAAAACACTTCTCTGTCTGGAGAGAGAACACTCTAAAATACTCACTCTTATGCAGGGTTAAGAACTGTATATTATATGTGATGACATTGAAAGGTAATTTATATAATGAGATGAACGTAACATTGTACATTGTACATTAGATGTCTCGTTCTGTTACTGGTGCCTGTATATCAAACTAAAGATCATTAAAACTATTCACTCTTCCTAAAATGAAAGAACATTGCAAGTTCTTCAAAAAAGTATTGAGAGGTTTCCAAGACAGAAATACAATATAATATATACCCACCACCCTCTCAAAGCGACACTTGCCCACTGCCTATTGGTCAATCTGTCTGTCTATTTTCTTCAGTCAGGAGACATTACCTGTTTATCAGTAGTGGGTGGATCTAAATATTTTTCATGTTGTAAAGGTAAATGGAAAGTGGAAATTAGGGGACCATTATCTTCTAATTTGGTCTTTGCGACCATTAATACTGATTTAACGGTCGCAAACTGAGTTTTACTGGCGACATGTAAGAAAAAATAAATCCTTATATTCACCTGGAAAGTCCCGTGCAGGTAGATATAACATAGAATTTTTTCTACATTGTTGGTTCTCAGCTAATCAGAATGATAGGAATTATTCAATCATATAATAATATGAGTTATTTACCTATTGTAAAGGTAAATAACAGGTATATATTGTGAGCTATTTACCTGTTTCGGCCCACCCTCTCCCAGTCCATGACGCTGACTTGTAATTCATCTGAAGCAGTTAAGGGTCTCCCACTTAGATCAAGATCAAAAGTCTGAAAAAGAAAAGAATTCTCTACATCAGCTCTATATTAGTGAATAAGAGCACAGAAGTTGATAAAGCAATTTTTTTAATGTACAATAAATTTCTTTACAAATAAATACCGGTACATGCTGTCATGAGCATGTAGAAGCCTCCTTACTAATACAATGAAATTCAATATAATTGCAGATAATTCATTATTTCAGCATTGTGATTTAAGCATGTAAGGTATGTTAGCAGTTATCAATCTGATCTATCATTTTACATAGTACGTCTACGGAATATAAAAAATATGGCTTTCATTTTGTTCTTTTTCAATTAGCAGTGGACATGAACTGTTGAGTACAATGACTTTATACAGAAAACAGTGAAAAATTGCATCCCTGATCAGAATAACTAAACAGTTCTCTGGAAATTCCAAAGAAATGTCCTGATCTGTCTTTATAAATGCATGGGTTATGCGTGGAATACCAATTTGCAAGGTTAATAAATTCATATGCTAAAGTAAGTAAAAAGTGACCTTGGACCCCCCCCCTGGAAAATGCGGATTTGTGTTAAATTGGAATGAACAGTCAGAGGTATGGAGCATTATAATTCAAATCCCCCCCCCCCCCAGGAAATAGGCTTTTGTTGTGTTTTTTTTTTTTTTTTTTTTTGCTTGTCAATAATTTCTAGGTTGGATATTTTTGGACTGGGATGGAACCCCCCCCTCCTGGAAAAAATTCCTGGATCTGCACCTGTGGGTTGATTCATCCTTGTAATATATGCAGATGTAAAGACTGATAGAAGCTCATTAATAACTTGGAAATAATGCCTCTGATTATAATCTGATGCAGGAATCAAATTTGGTACAATTTAAGATCACACCTTACTCAGATGGAAAAAATCATTACTGATTTTCATGATACAGAAAATCTTAACATCAAAGTTGTAAATCATTTTTATATATACAGTTATGACAAACTTATATCTAGATTTTTAAAAAGGAAAATTCTAAAATGGGACTTAAAAGATTGACAGGACATTGTACTCTCCCTGGCCGTATCCTGTTTCTAACATTATAGATTGCTACTAAAAAGGTCTTCTATCTAATCATCCATTGAGCAGAATCTTCTGTAAATGTCTTTTTATATGGTTGATACAGTCTGCTGAGTTTGATGGCTATAAACAGAAATTCTGTCAGCGAGGGGGTTTGTTTAGGTTAATGCTACGGAAACCTGGGTTTTCCAATGGAATTCCTGTACTTAACATCTATACCACTGTAACCTAGAATCTTTTAATAAAAAAACAGAATCCTAATCTCAGGGGCCTGGAGGTCTATGGTAAGATTTAATCCTGTAGAAATTATTGCTGAATGGGCTTAATTTTAAACACTTATATGATATTAAGTGTACTGGGGGGGGGGGGCATTTTGCATGTTTTAAAGAGGTTTTAATTATCAGTATATTAAATTCATTATAAAACAATCAGCTCACAGTACCTCAAACTGTCATCGTGAACCTCCTCAACAATGTATTTTCTAAAGGTTTATATGAAAATTTGCTATATAGCTGTAAATTTGCTATATCCATGTTCCTGATATTTGAATTTTGCTGTATATCTAAACTATATATGCAGTAGTTGTGATAGTATATCATTATTTATTATATAGCTAATCCTAGGCATCATGTTTATGGATAATTCTTTAATTGAGAACATAACGAAATTAAAACCACCGCAATGTTTTCACTTCTACTGTACATCATCTTCGCTAGACAAGGGTTTGATACGCTACTCTCATCCCTTGGCATACAGTGTTGCTAGAACTTGGGGTTTTTTTCCTCGAATAATTTATTGATAGCACTTTGTTTTTCTTTTTTCATTAAAAAAAATAGTTTCTTTTTGCTCATCATGCTCATAACTATGGGACTTATGGGACTTCATTTAATAATATTATACACTTTTGAGGAGGAGTCCTTGAAATCACTTGTATGTGATTTTATTTACATGTGTAGTGACTTGCACCCCTTGATTTTATTTCAAATACAAAAGGAGCCAAAATATTGGGGGGGGGGGGGGTTAACCTCCAAAGCTGCTATATTAAATATTCTTTTTAAATTACAACTTTAATCTTTAAAATATAGACCTTAAAATTCTTATTTTCTTCAAATTCTTGTTATTAACTGTTCCTTTTGTTAAATATCATTGACATGTTTAAGTTTTTCCATTTGTTTTAATGCTCCTCTCTTTCTGCCTGACTTTACATTGCCCATCTTTGATTTGATCTTCAATATCATTAGTAATGCAAAGTTTGAAGAAGAGCTCTTGTGATCTCCAATATGTAAAACTTAGTGACTTTAAGTCATTCTCATGTTTATTTTATCATAAGGATGTGCAATGCACTTAGAGTGGTGTGTGCGCCCAGACAGTCTTCAATACATATATCAATAATTCTATTTCAACTTAATACTGTTTACCTTGTTTACAAGTTTTAGTTAGCAATATTAAAAAAAAAAACTCTCATTAATTCAATGACATATATATATTATAATCCATATGTGCACCTCCAGCAACACATTAAGTTTTTACTAATTAAAAGACAAGAGTACTTTAAATTTTCTCTGACAGACTGTTCATATTTTTAACCCTAGCTGACGTATTAGTGTAAAATATTAACTGTTGTACATGTTACCTGATCAGTTTACCACTGGTTATAAATATAAGAAAAAGAACTTTAAACTCAAGAAAATAAAATAATGTACATGTTTTCATCAAGTTCAATAAAAATATTTTATATAAGCTGGATTAGTCTTTCTCATCTTCACCTATTTTTTCTGCACTTTGCAAGTACTGGTGAGCTGTACCCATAATATTTAACTCCAGGATTTGATTACAAGTATTTATATTGCTCTAACTGTAGTAAAGTTGACAATATTTTAATGATTATACCACAAAGGAAAACATCCTGGTATATAATTCAGCTGTACATGCACGATAAAACCATAAACTTGTTGTTTTGCAACTGCACTAAGGAAAAAATAACAGATATTTGTCATTATATATTTATTGGACAACTCTCGAGCAATCATACATGGAGTATAACAGTGCAGTAATAACTATACAATAAGTACTAGAAATTTTCGCCGCTGACTCAGCTATAATAATACTCGTATTATACATGTACTATGTGATAGAAACTCATACTACGTGATTCAAAACAAGGGTGATTGTTTTCTACTTAATACAGACTGTGAGCGTATAGATGACACTCACAAAATGGGATAGACTACAAAATCTGAATTATCACAACACAGGTATGGCCCAACCGATTTATTACGTATAAACCTTCACCCATAAACAAGTTTAAATGTATACATTCCAACCCACTCTTTAACATTTTTCCCACTAACCACTCCACAAAATAAAATATATATGCATTCACAGCATAAATCTCGACCAGGATTTTCTATCTTAAATATTTTAATTTTTTCTGTATGTAGTCTAGTGTTGGCTGTGTTTTCTTCCTTCAAAAATAATATCCCTGTGTAAACTGTTTTGGTAAACTGCTTTAGGGTTATTCAGGATATGGGATTTAAATTTCCATAATAATGATACAAGATCATGAAGATTATATGCTTTTCTTTGTGTGACTATACAAAAACCTGGATGTAAAATTTTGATGTAATTGAGAACCTGGGTTGTATTTATAGTAAGCTGAGAATGGCTCTATTTAAATCTGCTGACCAGTGCTTTTTTTTTTTTGTATCTCACCCTTGACCGATGTTGACGGCTGACTGGGCGTAATGACCAATGACTGGTCACTACTGATGGATGACCAGTACAGTATTAATTTCTGATAAGAGAGCCAGCTAGTGCATTCCAGAAATTTTTTACTGCATGGAGATAACAATTTAATATTTAAAATCAGAGACAAAACTTTATCAATTTCAAGTACCTCCGATAATCAATTAAGCATTTTTTAAGTAAGGAAATGATCCTAAATTTGCACAATAATGGGTTTTATCAAAGTGCTGAATCGTTTAAAATACAGAAATTTACAAAGAGCAGTGGGCTGTTCACATATATTTGCGTGGGAGATTTCTAAGCAGTGAATTAAATGTCCTTAGGGAATCATTGCTATGAATTACAGGTTGGATGAATCATACCTTACTAGCATTTCTCGATTTCAATTTAAAAATACTGAAATTATGAATTTCAGTCTTGACCTTTTACATACATGGATAATAATTATATGTATACACTGACTGTAGAACAATGTTATTTTACAAGGTAAAATTTACGATTTATGCATTTGGTGATAAGTAAATCCGTGTTATGTTGTATTGGTATGACCCTCTATTTATGTTATAGCCATGGTCATAACATCACACCCACAGGCTACATATCTAAGCAATTTTTATGCATGTCACACCTACTCATCTAGTTCGTGTAATCATGGTAATATGTCTGACAAATTGTAATTATGTTAACATTAGTGAAATGGGGATTTACGATTTAGAAAGATAATTTTAAAAAATAAAGTTATGCTTCAAATGCAGATGTTGAAGAAGATCTTTTATTTGTGCTGTGTGCGTGTACACTGTAGAGCAGATCTGCAGTTGTCAAGTTAAAAGTAAAAGTACAGTAGTACTTATATATTAAGACACCTGTACAAAATGCATGCATACAAAATAACATAAAATATAGATCTAGTAAAATATGTAGGGACTTTTAATTTTGTTGTTCAACAGTTCAATGGGTGGAAATTAAACATCCATTGAGAGGTTTTGCAATCTAGAAATAGACCCACCTCATTCCAAACTGGATTTAGATTGGATTTTTTCACCTCTGTCTTCTTCTTTATACCTGTAGAGAAACATAGACATATTCATTAGAATGTCCAGAAAAGCGAATACACGCCTCGGTTCACACCAGGTATTACACGCTGAGCATCTCCTAAAAACTTTACCTTGGAACTCGATGGCTACATAAGGATCACTTTCCCCGAATTTCTCTGCATTCGGGACATTCGTGGCCTTAATGACCACCACTTGCAGAGACATGGTAACTGATTATTCTGGATTCACTCTCGCATTTTGTTTTCTTTTTTCCTCCTAAGTGATAATCATGCAATCCACTTAAAACAATATTTCCACTGCAGATGATCGACACAGTTTACTTGTTGTAGTAGTCGCACCCTTTCTTCCGGAAACTTTCGGAAATCTGTAACGTTATAGATGACTTCCGAGTAATGACGAAGACATTTGGCGCGAAAATTAAATAGATAGAGAATGTGCAATCCTGATGCTTGTGTAATGGTTTGGGCCAGAGGCACAAATTTACACAACTAATTATTATTTATGTCTTTTATACGTTTATGCTCTAGTCTAGATAGAAGTCCCTGCTCCTGTTGACCATTTTAAACCAGCACGGATTGTTTACTGTTAAAATAACGAATCTAGTTACAATCCCGTGTTGTCCAATCAATAAACCCCTAGCTTTGTCTGATAAAACTTGGTAAATTACAGTTTTCATCCAGAAGGAAAAGTTTATTACCTTTATGGGATTTGAAGTCACAAGATTTGGGGTATATACGTACCCATGATGGCATCTTATCTGCAACTCCTCTAGAAATTTAACGACTTCCACAGAATCTTTAAATTTGTTACATAATGCCATTGTATATCTCCTTTTTGTCCCCTACTTTCGCGAAAGCGATGGTACATTTCAAATCTCATTCGTCAGTTAAAGTCTGTCCGTCCGTTACAAACACTTATCCTAGCCAATAACTTTTGATTTAGTGAAGCTATGACTTTCACATTTCACAGGAGTATTCGAATACTTGTGACAAGACCTTTCTTTGGGTACCACCAAATTTGACCTTGACCTTGTAGTTTGACACAAAAATTACAAACCTTTTCTTTGGCCATAACTTTTGAACAGTAAATACTAGGATTTTCGTATTTCTCATATGCATTCTTTGTGACAAGGTCCCTTTTATTTCATTTTGATACCAACAACTTTGACTTTTTGACCTTGACCTTGGAGATTTCCGTACTTATGAAAAAACTTTAACCTTGGCCATACCTTTTGAATGGTAAGGGCTAGGACTTTCATGCTTTACGTATGTAATCCTTGTGAGAAGACCTTTCATTGGATACCAAGAACTCTGACCCTTTGACCTTGACCTTGGCCATATCTAACTTTTAAAGGGTAGAGTTCAATTCACATGTTTAATCCTAATGACAAGACCTAGGATATCAAGCTCTTGATCTTGACCTTGGAGTTTGACCTTTTTAAAAAATTTAATCTTGACATAACCTTTGTAATACTTGTGACATACTTGACTTTTCTTAAGAAACCAACAACTTTGACCCTTTGACTTGGAGTTTGACCTACCTTTCAAAAACTTACCCATCTCTTATCCGCAACTCCTCTTAAATCATTGAATGAAATTTAATGACTTTCAGGAGTTTATATACCGGTATCTCAATTGATTCGATACACAAGAACATGCTCTACGTATTAACAATTTCTTAAATGAGGTAAATTATTGACAAACAAGTTGATGAAACAAGAATATCAGCAGTCTCGTTTAAACTTTAAAGTCATCACTTCATAAGGTCGAATCATTGACATTTATTATAACACTCACTCATTAATGCTCACATACTCCTCCATGGCACCTGATCCCACGGCACCGGCCTATGGACCTTGGATCTTGACTACTGTTCATTATCTCCATATGTTTCACAGAATCTTTGTTACACAATGCCATTGTCCTCCTATATTTATAATTTGAAGTAGGAGCTAGGGTAAATAGTGATCTGGATGTCACAATACCTTTATAGTTTTAATTAGTGAATTCAATGCTTACGGTACATTTAGTTTATTTTACTTTTTGCATAAAAAACAACTGAAAAAAATTGACGTCCGTCTGTTACGCTTTGGGGTACCTATCTCTTATCTGCAACTCTTCACCATTGTGCAGCTCCCATATTACTTTTTGATCGGACACATGATGTTTTTGATTTCCCAGAACAAAACATGAGCACAGCCATTTTTTCTATAATATTAGGGGGTACCCATCTCTTATCCGCTACTCCTCCTATAGCACTGAATGAATTTAATGATACATCTATAGAACCTTTATCACATAATGCCATTGTGCACCTCCTATTTTACTTTTTGATTTGACACTTAATTCGGGTCTCCCGACCCGGTGCAAAACATTTTTTTTATTGTCTGGAAGCTTTTTATTTTGTTGTTAGCTTGTCAAAGTTCTTTTCATTAAAATATACTTTAAAAATATAAATGTAAACACAAATAAATACAAATTTGTGACACAAAACACAGTTAAACACGTCTCAGTGCAATAATTGGCGAAGGCTCAACATATTATAAATATCATCAATTGTTCATAAATGTAAACAATATTCTGGTATAGAATGTGAAGTTATATAATTATAAATCATACCATCATTTGTACAATAATTATGTTTTGCAATCATTTCTAGATAAAATACATTTTTTTTAATAATTGAGTTTGTTATTTCAGTATTTCTGGACAATGGCTATTAATTTAAGCAAAGCTTCACTTTTTGAGTATAAGACATATCTGATATTTTTCCATTAAAAAATTCATCAAGTTCCTTTTAAATGTTAACCTATGATTGTTATGTATTTATGGCAGCTAAAAAGAAAATAAAATTCATCTTCAATATGAAAAGTACATCGTCGGAACCCATGGGTTTTCTCTCCGTTACAAATGCAGTGTAACGGAGAGAAAACCCGTGGGTTCCGACGATGGAAAAAATATTGTAAAATTGTCTTTTTAACCCCACCCCCAACCACTACACAAAAACACTTTCAAAAATTTTGATACATCACAATACATCACAGTTACATTTGTCAATTCAAGAAAAAACCTCTTAAATTAATTTAACAGATATTTTTTTTCCAAAACTCCAAGAACAAGTTTTCTAAATCCGTTTTCCAATCACGTTACGGTTTTCATACTAGAATATCCCTAATCACGTGACTGAGAGTGTTTGTGGAAACATGGCGAGAATGTATACAATTACCAAATTTGCATGTTGTGGTAATGCTCCTTTACCTGGAGGTAGACGAAATTCATAATAAGGTAATCTATTCTGCTAGTCAATAATTGTATAATTAACCGAAAAATTTACGATTAGGATATATGTTGTCTAGATTAGTTTACCGTTGATGAAGATAATGTTTTCATCCCCTGGCACTGGACCAGATTTTCCTATTAGCGGTGAAAAGAAGAAACTGATAATGCGATATCAAACAACACGTGCTTTTCTGTTATTTTTCTTTGTTTTTTATGAATATGAACTTGTTGAATATGTTTAAAATGCCCCAGTTTTGATTGTTTGGTATATCTCTGGGGAATGTAAACAAACCAATAGGGATAGTCTTTCATGCTAAATTCCAGCGTATATGGTCTAAGTAAACACATGTGTCAATATTTCCTTAGAACTTAAATGTTAGAATCTGGTCATCGGCTTAAAGATTTCCAACTCTCAACAGTTATCAATAACTCAACATGGTCAACAGATTTCAGCTTGTAAACAGTCTTGTAACAGATTTATTTTCTCATTTATCTTGTCTGGATGCTGATGTTTAACTAGTGAGTCATTTTGCTGATGATTGCATTGTTTTCTTTTTTGGAACAAAGACAGAATAATTTGTTGATAAACAGTGATATTTTCTTTTATATTAACATGATTAATAATGTCTGTAACTTTTTGTTAAATTTAAAAGGTTGTTTGATATATATAAATCAGTGGATATGGTGACTAAGTCATAATGATAATAACAATTCCTAGCTTCTCATCCAACTTTTTTGAAAAACTGAGGCAGGTGGGAGGGTTTCATTATATATTTTCTTATTTCTTCCGTCAAGCATTTTTTTGTTGACTTGATCAATTTATCTTTTAAGTAACTGGTCATTTTATGCTTTATGGTGCCTGAAATATTGTTTAACTTTATGTCTTAGTCCAAGTAATATGACTTAGGAGGTTTTAATGTCAAAAACTAGTCCTCCTTGTCATATGATTTATTAACTTTGTAGGATGCAGGCATACCATTTGGATGAGACCCTTCCTTCAAGCGAGTTGAGTCGAGTTCATGTACCTGGGATGGATCAGGATTACGATGACACTGCCGAGTTTTACCGCTTCTACACAGCCCCCGCGTACAGTACTCAGGTCTCGACAGACTGCATATTCGATGTACCTGAAGCAGAGGAAACCCTCAAACTATTTCGAAAACCTTTCAAAATTGTTAATCCTGGAAACCACATCACAAAACGAACTCCCGAGTATTCCAGCATCAGTTTCATGCATTGTCGGCACCTGCAGGGTCTGGGGAAGCAGTACCTGAATCTACGCGCCATCATGGAGGAAAGATCCCGACTAGACTTCCTGCGAGATTGCTTGTTCAGAATCAAAAGTGTCACTGCGTTTGTACAGGACCTAGAGCACTTAGTGCAGGCGGAGTATCGTACATACTACGCCATCATGCGGAACTGTCTAATGGACGCGCCGTCCAGCAAGATTTACTGTTTAAATGCTCTGTGTGAAGACCTACGGACTCACGTGGGTCACTGGAATAACATCAAACAGTGCTTACACAACAACCGCTGGCTTCAGCCGATACTTGGGAGACTGTATCTGGACCTAGAGTATGTACGCAAGGTGCTCTTCCAGCTCTACAGTGACGCCATCTACTGGATGGAGAAGTTAATCGTTATTGGTTTACAGGTGTTTGCTCACGGAAGCATGGCGATGCTGACACAGGAGATTGTGTGGAACATTGCGCGGGGCCTGGAGGATTTTAATAACGTAGCTGCTGGATTGTCTAAGAGTCGCTACATGAACTCGTCCTATTTTATTCTCGATCACATTCAGTCGGAGTTGATGAACCTGACATGTAAGTCAGACCCCCTCGTTACAAACCACCCTGGACACGTCTCCTTTTCTGTGAAATCTATTCCTTTTTCCAAAATTCTCAACATTATAGCTGTTGAACGTGCTAAATATGCTGCCATAGAGACCCATCGCTTTTTCACTGCAAATGATGACTTTGTTCGTATCCTGTATTCAGGGAAATTACCGAATTACGTATGGAACGATGAAGTGCAGTACCCTGGTCACATATCCCACCACCTCGACACGTCGGATTACCACACGGCCAGTGGAAGTATGACCTCCATCAGTGGCGCCATACTCAAGGTCGGCTCGGTCCGCGCCCCCGATCTCACCCCTTATGAACCTCCACTAAATGAGTTTGCTCGTCTAGAAAACGAGTTTGCTGAAAACTTTTTACTCATTGTGTGCAATTCAACCAACCTACTCAGGAAAAGTGAAAGTCACTCCAAAAGTAAACATAAATCTAGTAAATCTCCCAAGAGCCCGACCTCTAAACCCCCCAAAGGTCAGGACACCCCTGTCCTGTCCCGGGCAGACTCCAAGCGCAAGACCGTCTCCTGGGGCGACAGCGCGGACAGCTCTATTCGCTCACAGCTGACCAGTCGTTACATGGACGTTTTATGGAAATTCTTTGGATCGGCCTTGGAGCAGTGTTTCTATGAACCTGTGTGGGGTTGTCGTGGAAACCAGATCGTGGGAGAACTGGGAAGTGTGGTTCTCAGTGGTGCTACCGTGGTAACTGTCATCAGAAATATGATGGAGCATGTTTGTCTCAAAGGTACTTGAAAAATGCATGAGGTTTGAAATATTCAAGATCTTAATTTGATATGATAGCTTTTTAAGTTGTTATTCTTGTATGATTCAATGTCTGTCATTTGATTTAATCAGTGTTTAAAAAGTTTCATACAATTGTTGCATTTGCACAATCTAGGTCGAAATGACAAAACTTTATTCTGAATTGCATGGGCATTAATTATTTATTAATTGATAGCTCCTTCAAGGTAACTTTGGTGCTGCTCTTTTTAGGGCAAATTAATAATTTTTGGGCAAAGTTTCATTTGAGTTTATTAAGTTTTAGTTGAGGTTATTATTTTTGGTGTATGATTATACTGAATGTAACAACATGTACAGTGTACTCTTTATTTCCTAGACATGTTTCCATCCAATGCTGTACCTCCAGTACTGGGTGTGGCTAGGAAACTCCACGCACAAACGGCACTACAGTCATGGGACATATGTATGTTAACTTATTATATCATCATACTGGATGTAAATGTATGTTTAGATCTTGTTTATAGAAAAGAAAGGATTGTTTGGGACCAATTTCTTCAAAGGTCAAAAGTCAAGTCTGAGTTATAAGTTTTTGATTGTTTGTTTTCAGTGATGTGTGAGGCTTTGGGATGTCAGATGTCAGACAAGTGTTACCCGTGTTTACTGGCCAGCGGGGATCACAGCACTAAGACCGGGATGTTACTCCGCGACACGTATCAGCCTCTGTTCAGTCTCCTACAGGAAAACATCAAAGACATCCAGGAATCCGGGAAAGGTACGACAAGGCCACGGAACGTAAACATTCAGATTATTATTTATAAATTAATGTGTATCCTTTTTTTGCATGTGATGGAAATTTTGCAGTAAAGGGGTAGATTTGTACAGTTTTTATTTTGCGTGTGTGTATTTTTATTGAAGTTTAAATCGCAAAAAAAAAAACCCGGATATATGGTATATAGCATGTATAGGAAAGACTGAAGAGTAAAACATTAATTGATTAAGAACTAAAGATACTGTTCAGCATTAGCATAGTCCTGGTATGGTTTTCAAATTTTTTAAAAAACACAATTTTGCCAAAATTATTATTTTTTTGTAGAGACATGGAATACATAAATAAATTTTCTGTAAATGTACAATGAGCTCTCTTTCTCTCACTAGATGGCAGTTTGTTGCTCCCTAAGCAGGACCTGGATCTTCCTCACGTGACGGGAATCGTCTGTCGTCTGCTGACAAACTGCCAAGCAGCTCACAGCTGGTGTGTCCACAAATCTCACGGCTTCCTGTCGTCATGGGCGGTCGGCAACTTCCTCTTGGTCACACAAACAGATCTCAAGGTATGGGCTAGTAGGTCACACTGGTCTAAAGATGTTTCCTCAGCTAGTTTAAATGTATTGTCTAATGGTGGCTTCCCTAAGTTGACACATTTAATTTTAGTTCATAATTTCAACATGCCAGCTAGGAAGTACTTTTTTTTATGCTGGAAATTTTTTATATACTGAAATGACCATCTAAATTTATCATGGTCAGAGATATTTTCTTGTAGATTTTGCTGTCTCTATTTGTAAGAGAAACAAATTTTGGCTGTACACTGTAAACCAACTTTTATTCGCGTGCGACAAATATTCGTGAGTTTCGCGACCTACTTTAAGTCATGAATGTTATTCGCTGCGAACTATTTATTTTGCTTTGTTTTTGTAGAAAATGTTTCCTTATTAGCGAAACTTAATCCCACAGATTGATTTCAAACTGACAAATCACAAATAAAAGATGACGCAAATACTAGTGGGTTTACAGTATATATATTCCTATTTTTTTAAAACCAGAACCATTTGCAGAATAAAATGACCTCTTATAATGCATAATGGTCATACAAACAATTGTCTACATTTTGCGGATTGTATTTTCTAGAGTTATTGTTTGTTATAGATTCTGGCAGATGAAACAAAGAAGGCCCTACACAATGCTCACCTGTTCAGCTCTAAAAACATCAGTAAATCCCGAATCAGTGACCAACAGATGGGAGAGTACCTGTCAGAGGTCACCAAACAGATGTCAGAGGTCAACTTACAGTTACAGGTCAGTCAATGCTGATTGGTGTATAATCTTTATGTCAAAAGTCACCAAACAGATTTCAGAGGTCAACCTACAGTTACAGGTCAATCAGCTCCGATTGGTTTATAATCTTAATATCAAAGGTCACTAAACACATGTCAGAGGTCAATCTACAGTTACAGGTCAATCAGTTCTGATTGGTTTATAATCTTAATGCCAAAGGTCACTAAACAGATGTCAGAGGTAAATGTAACGTCACAGGTCATTCATGCTGATTGGTATTTATGTTCCTGATTCCACATTTGTAACACATGTACTGTTCACTTTTGAAAGTTCACAAAAGTTTGATTGGCCAATAAAAGCACATTTTCAGCGCAGGAACCAACAAACATTGTCTTATTAACTTGTTTGAATTTATGATCTGATGACTATTTCTTTGTTCTGAAAATGTTACTAATGCATGATTTGCTATGTATATTGAAATTATACTTAATACATGTATGTACATGTAACTGATATATGTTGATATAAATTATACTCATGTCTTCATTTTTGTAGTCCCTTTCTGGAGCTGCCATGAAGGTCTTCTCAGAAAATTGTGGCAAACTATCAGCTGATTACTTCAGCAGTGAGATGCCACAGGGAAAAGCCTGGCGTAAAAAAGCAGGTACGCACAATCCTAGCTCACTTTATACTGACATTCTATAAGTCAAGTACACATGTATCAGGGGTTCAAAATTTTTTTTGTCATGGTCAAGTCCAGGACTTAAAGAGTAAATTTTAGGCAAGTCCGAGGAAGAAATTTCAGAGTCTATTTACCTATACATCATTAAATTTATGTTACTTATAATTTATTTTCATTTATTCATTGAATGAATAAAGACTATATGTATTAATATATGTTTTATTTTTCCTCCATAAACTGTCATATAGTCATACATGAGTATTTCAACACAATACCAGACTGATAGATTATTGGTACATTACAATAACTTTTACAAATACTCACTACTGAATAAACCATCTGTTACAATAAATAGAAATTAGAATGTGCTGTCAGTCACAGCCAAAACCGATATTTAACAAACTCATTGCCGTTTGTCATGTAGGAGGAAACAGGAGGAATTACGTAAAAGCAAGAGTCTAACCGCAACGGAAAATAAAAAGACGGATTGTATTTTTTTTTTGTTCCTAATGTTTTATGGTATTTTTAACGCCCACAAACCCACATTTTTACTTAATACATTTGAGAATTTGCTTTATTTTTAAAAATCATTTTTTTAACTTAAAAAAGATAAACAAAAAGTCCCAGGACTTTGGCGAATAAAAACTAATGCCTACCCCTTTCTTTGGTAGTCCCAACACTCGGGATATCGGGTACTGTAGGAATTTTGAGCCCCTGTATTGTAGGCTCCAACAACTGGTCAGGTGCCACTGGGAATGACTTATATGATAAAAACAGTCTGGTCTCTTATGTCTGTTTTTTTTTTTTTCGATGGTCAATCTTTTGCAGTTTTGGTCTTATTTGAATATACTAGTGAACTTCATATGATTTTATGATTTTTTTTTTAGATCAGTGTTTAATTTGTAAAACTGTATTGCCATGGATAAAAAAACTAGACAAATTCGTGAATCTTGTTCAAAGTTCTCTTACAGATTTTTTGTAATTTTGATAAAATTTATAATTGACTCCATTATGGTACTTAATTTTTATTTAATGAATACAGATGCAAAATATTCAGTATATTATAAATTTTTCTTGCATGCAACAAGTCTGTTTTATAGCTATCCCTAAAATGCCCCCGTTATTTTTGCTCTTTTTGTACCAATTAAAATGAAGGCGTATGTTTATATTTAGGTGGTGACTGTTTTAGTTGCGGAGAGTTGATACGTAAGCTGATTTGTTTTCAGTCCATTGTGTCGAGTTTTACCTCTGTTAAAGCAATTAACTTTCTCAGTTTGTTGATGTCATAAAATTCATGTTTTGCTGGACCATAAGTTATTAGGGCCCCGCAAGGATTTGCGGGTGCCCTATAGTAATCACTCTGTCCGTCCGTCTGTCTGTCCGTCTGTCTGTCCGTCTGTCACTCTTCCGTCCACAAATTTTCTGTTTTTTTCTAATAATTTTTTTTATGGTTGCCCAATCAAGTTCAAATTTGGTATGGTAGTTCAGTAGGCAGAAATACATATTTTGATGCTAAGTTTGGTTCTCTATGTCTTCTGGTTTGGAGCTGGGGTGGTGGAGTAGATTCCTTAACTATGCATAAGAATGAATGGGCAACTTTGTTTATGGTTGCCCAATCAAGTACAAATTTGGTATGGTAGTTCAGTAGGCAGAAATACATATTTTGATGCTAAGTTTGGTTCTCTATGTCCCATGGTTTGGAGCTGGGGTGGTGGGGTAGATTCCTTAACTTATATTAGAATGTATTGGCAAAGAGAGATAACTGCTGAAGATGTTCCCATTGTAAACTGAATGCTGCTAGAAGTCCCTTGGGATTAATTAGCTTTCAAGAAAATCCAGAGCATTATCTTTATCTGTCACATTGAGATTATTTACCACTTCTGTCTGCAAATGAAGTTTGTTTTGAAGTTAAATCAATTTGGAATGCTATGAACACTCTGAAATGTGGAATTAAATATAAATTTTTATTATTTATTTTTGTTTGATAGTTATGATTTCATTGAATTCTAAAAAAAAAAAAAGAAATAGATTAAAGAAGATTTTTTGATTTACTTTTTTCACTTTTTAATAAATATATTAATTCAAGAATATTATTAATTTTTAATGTAGTTGTATAAAAAACCCATTCTATCATTAATACTGAAAAAAGTTCTTATTGTAAATTTAGAAGAAAATGATGAGAGAGGTACAATTAATCCCTTGGGATTAATTATCTAGTGCTGCAGAAAATTTAGTAGGCTTTTTTTTATCTGTCTTAGATTAATGAAAACCTTTGTCTGCAACTGCTGTTTGTTTGAAGTTAAGGTCAAGCCTTCATGATATCTGCATTCATTGAAGGCTGGCATTTTATATAACACAAGCTTCATAATTGTTTAAATATACATTCAGTGTTAAGTTGTTCTTTACTGCCTAATTTAAATACAAGGATATTATTTTCAGGTTTTTGAATATTCAGGAATTATCTTGAAATTTTAAGAATACAGTTGCTGTTGCTTATTCTTCGTACATTTTTTTAATCATTCCGTAAGCTGCACCCTTTTAATTCTACCCCATGGCGGGGCCCTTGCTGACTGGTCAGTTTTCTAGTATTATAAAAATACTCCACAGGTTTGTAGGGAAAAGCAAATTACTAGTACACTAGATGACATGGTGGCACACCTGTCTTAATAAGCTGTACATCTCTTAATCCCTAATCACTTTATAAATCTTTTGTCACCAAACTATACTGATCATTCTATGTGGAAATTGTGTCTATTTCCTAAATTTACCAATACTTGAAATGTAACTTATATATTAGTAAGTAATATATTAGGTAAGGTATCTGTATATTGCTTAAAATTTTCTTTTGATCACCCTCTGTTTGTAGCTCTGAAAGGAGGCTTGGATTGTGAGTTTTTGTTTTCTGATTTTATTTATGTGTTGTGTAATGGGAACGTTTTTAAATCTATTTTTCAGACCTTCCTAAGGAGCATAACCTGTACATTGAGCACGCCCTGGAGACCATACTGGAACCGGTCGTTGATGGCGTCAGTAAACTAAAACAGACGGCACAACTCAGCGTCGTGTCGCAGGCCGTCACAGCGTTCTGTGAGGCGTGGAAAAACAACATCCTCAAAAACAAAATCAAGTTTAGGTCTGACATCATCTGATTCTTACATATATATTTTCAAAGCAATTTTCGAGAATCGGTCAATTCACATTTTTAAGCTAATTGAAGAATATAGACCATAATTCAATGCATTTTGTAGGATTTTTTCTTTTAAAAATGAAATATGATGTATAATGGTTAAATTATCATTCAAGTATTTCTATTTAAAATCAAATCTGTGTTATTCTTCCAAATTCTGTCAGTCTCCGTACAAAGACTAGTTTAAAACATTACAAAAATCTGCTATTACTTTCATTGTCATCGAAGATTAGCATTGTTATCTGTTTAAAGAGTTATATATATTCTGTGTTTTAAGTGATGATTTTGACATTTTTATTCTAGCTATGTTGGAGCTTACCAGCTGGGTGTTGACATTGGTTACATGAGGTCGTGGCTTGGAGAGTACATCACTAACCCTGAGGTCAGACAGAGTGTCCTTGACCTGAGTGTGTTTAAATACCTGAATGGAGCTGTAATGATCCTAAAGAAGCAGCCATTCCGGCGGGGAGGATCCAAATTCCGTGAGCCCTGCTCCATGGAAGACCTCAGTAAGTTACCTAGCTCAGTGGTGGGTCCAGAAATTTTGAAAGGGGGGGGGGGGGCGACCAGTTTGTGGTCAGAGTAGGGGTCAACAGCCACACCAAAAAAATATTGATTTATCAAATATTGTGTATTTTTTTGGACACAAAAGGGGGGGGGGGTCATCATGAGTTACGTGAGCCGTGCTCTATGGAAGACCTCAGTAAGTTGCTTAGCTTAGGCCAACAATAAAAAATGATTTGTTTGATGTACTCTGATTGACCGATCGCAATTGCCCCTACCCAATCATTGTTCTTTAGCACTGAATTTTATTTTTTAGTTTCTATTATATAGTATACCATAATTTTTCTAGGATGCTTTTTGATTTAAAATTTTATAGCAATAAATAGGAAATCTGTATAGTTATCCACTATTCAGTGTGTAATCATGGAAATGCAAACATTGATAAATTATGACAGGCATATTGTAAAGCAAAAAAAAGAAAATACCTACTTACCTACCAACCTTGGAAAATGTGGGTTGGAGTACATCAAACAAAAACATTTTAATGATGGCCTTACTGTTGTGTGGAGATCTTGTTTTTTTGTAACATGATATTTTAAACATTCAAGCAGAAAATTTAAATATGATGATTTATGAAAAGTAGTAAATTTACTAAAGGTACTTGCCCATTGTATTAAATTTACACAAGTATAATTTCTGATTTCCTTAAGGGACTTTATAGATCAGTCTTTCCGGCCTTGACCTTCATTGTTTACCATTGCACATGCAGTTGACTTCATCAGTCCATTATAATCATAAATCTCCCTTTTGAACTGTAATCAAAACATTTACACAAGCATCAAAATTAAGAAAACAAAAACTAGTTTCTACAAAACAAATGTATACCTTCATATGTGAATACAGTAAAACTCGGTTATAACGAAATCGCTGGGATCTATAGAATCACTTCGCTATATCCGTAATTCGTTATAACCGTATAAGAAATTCATTAAATTTATATAATTGGGGATCCAAGACGACTTCGCTATATCCGTAAATTCGCAATATCCGTGTTCGTACTAATCGAGTTTTGCTGTATTTGTTTATATGGATTTCAAACAAACCCATAATAGTGGAATAAAGATTCATCAGATTATACCGTAAATCTGGAAATTTTTACATCGATTTTATTTTGCGAATCAGGGTCAAAATGCTGTTGATTAATTTTTAGGTTTTAAAATTTTGCGAATGACCACTACTTTGTTTACATTTTCTTATTGTTGAATTATTTTAAGAAAAATATTTTTGCGAATGCAATGAACTCGCAAATTTGCTAAAAATTTATCTACAGCAAAAATTTCCAGATTTACGGTATAGACCATTAATTCCTAGCCTCGTCAGTTGTAAACCCTTAATATCCATAATCTTAACAATTATAACTGATACAACTAACTTCTACACAGATCAAGCTGGTGACGGTAAGAGTTTGTACTTTACACGAGTGAGAAGTGTTAAGACTCTAGCTAGATAGAGCTACTTATATGAGTGGTTTCTAGATTTGCTCACAGTAAACAGCTTAATGGTTACCCTATCCCTGCTATAAATGTTTTAATGTTAAAGAGCATTTTTTCAAGAGAATCAAATTATTGTGCGGTGGAGCCATCTTTAAAATAGTGTTTGTTTGCCCTCTCTTGACTCAAGAGTAAAAATTTTAGGTTGGTAGGAAGATGGGTTGGTGCTGGAAATCTTATTCCAGAAATTTTAACATATTAATTGATGGGAAAAGAGAAATAAAAAGAAAAAAATTTTCTAGAATGTAAAAATTTTTGAGTCAGGCCATTTTAAGTTAGTAGGTTTGGAGAGGGCAAACAAACCTTTTGTGTGAACTTATTTATTCATCATGCTCTCTGCTTCACCTTCACACTTTTATGTTTTTATGTTAATTTTTTTCATACTCATAATTTGTCATGGAAATAAAGACGGTTAACGGTTACCTTCATATGTTTTTATATTCAGTGCTAACTCCCCTTTGATCTATTTTTAGGTTGTAATGGACACGCTGACCTTGAGAGTGTGAAGGTCGAGAGGAACATTTCTCGTTCCGTAGACACCGACCTTCCACCGCCGGTCGACGAGTCAGACATTGAGTTTGTGAACAACGTCGGCGAATGGCTGTCTCTCCGGGTTCAGGGGGGATCACGGGCATGGAAATTATCCTGTCTGAATACAGTAGAAGTGGTCGACTAGAGGTGATGAGTGGCTGTCATTCTGGGTTCAGGGGCGTGGAAATTATTTTGTCTTAACTCGGTAGAGGTGGTTGACTGAAAATAATAGTGTGAGATTCTGTACGTGATGATGAGCCTCAATCTGAGATGTGGGACAGATCAGTGAGAATATTAGCCAGAAGATTTTATTCAGGAAATAATCCATGACGTGTGACTGGGAACAGACATTCCATGTTTGGCAACACAACATTGAAATGTTTTAATACGACATTTAGTGTTGTGAAGTAAGGCCATATACATGTATCAGATAGGTTAAATCAAAGAACATGTGTACTTGAAGTAGTGCTAAGTTTTTATGGATTAAGTGCTAAACTTTGCTAGATACTTTATTAACCACTACCTATATTGGAAAGTTTTTTTTTAAGACTTAACAGTTATTTGAATATCTTATCCTTCATTTATTTATTTCAAAATTTTCCATATATTTTATTTTTTTAACTAGTCTGTAGTTGATAATTAATAGGACTGTTAAAAGTTATACAGTAGAAGTAACATTTGTACCTGGAACTGCATTTTTGAAAGCCACAACATTCTTCTGTTGTTAACAGTGAATGACAAATTTCATTAAGTATGTGTTGGAATGTTATCAGTTGCTTTAAAGGCAGATTTACATCTGGATATTAGAACTCGGAGAACTGAAGTCTTAGCTATTATCAGGATTATATGTATACCTGACTTACATTGTGTTTCAATACTCATTAAAATAAAAATAGTCCAAGGAAATTTCGAATACCTGTTTTTTTAATTTTTACAGCATTATTGTACTTGTACTGAATAACCATCGTAAAAGATTTTTATGTGAAGGACATTCATTTGTCTTGTTTAGTTTACGGTGTCGTACATTTTTCCTTAAAGAGAAATCAAAATATAAATGTAAGCCATTGTCTTGTCTTTTACCCTCTCAGGAAATTTGAAATATGGCACTTTATTTGTACTGAATGTTTTGAACACAATTGTTTTACAGATATAATGTACATAGCCTTTATTCTGTAAAATATCACATATTTGTTTATTTAATCTCGAGATAGAATAAGAGATTAACATTTCTATATACAGTAAAAATAATGAAGAACTTTTTGTTAAAGAAATTTCAGTTTAAAATTTTCATGTACCGGTATTTCTCAAGTTTTGAACTTTGATGAAAAGAATATTGGTGATAAGGAAGCAAAATTCAATTTATCATTAACTTCTTGACAAAAACCATGTTTAACTGTTGTTTATCATATGTATTTTTATATAGTTAATTGTTTAATGGCAGAAGATTATTGGGTTGTACACAAAACGAAACACATGCCAAACCTTAAAAACAATTAGTCTAGTATCCCACGCTTGACTTTTTTTGTTGAACTTTAGATTAGTGGTGCTACAAAACATTGTTTGTTGGTCACTCTATACAGTGAAATCACAGATTTTCGTTGGGGTTTTATTTTCGTCGTTTTTGAGGTATGAAGAGACCTACCAATTCATGTCCACCAAGAGTGTAAAATGTTACAAAGATAACTCAATGATTCTTCATCCAAGAATTCAAATCCCCACAAACCAAGAGTTTCCACTCAAACCACGAAAATTTGACCCCAAGAAAATACAAGATTTTACAGTAATCAGTTGTTTTGGTGTACACAGAGCTTTGTAAGCTGATTTACTGTAGATTCCTTGTTAATATGCCCGGAATTAACTATCGCGAAATTTTGCGAGATGCATCACTTGCGAAATAAAATACCACACTTTTATTTATATGGTGCTGAAATACGTGTAAATTCTCTCGATCAACCAATCAATCACAAATTATTATTCTCTCAATTTGCCGTTCAATATATTTTCACTATAAAAAGTACTCGCGAAAAATAAGGAATCTACAGTACAACTGCTTGGAAGTTTCATAACTTTTATCATGTACCATAAGAGTTCAATGCTCACTTAATCTTTGTTGTTTTGGGGAATGAATTTTTAATTTTATATCACACAAAACTGTTCAACACTCAGTTTGCATGTTGGTAAAAAATATGACACTTGGCATATTCACATGAATTTCTATTCAGTAGATTTAGTCTGTACTCTGTATAAATTATGAATGTGAAGTCCCTAATGCAGCATAGAAATATTCTGTAAGTGTAGCCTTTTACTGGACATCATAATTTACTTTTTGACTGTTTTCTTTATATGAAATGAGCAGTAACTTGCATTTTGTATTGAAGAGTACCAGGTTCGGCCTATGCAGATAGTTTTAGTAATTTTAGATGAGCTGACAGCTTATAAGTCTCTACAAAAGGTTTATTAAAAAAGAGAAATAACTTTGTTAATCAATCCAACAACATTGTTTCATCTTTCAAAATATTTCTAAACTAATAAAACTTTCAAGTAAAAAAGACAGAACTGGTAGCTTTTATTCATTTTATGTGTAGAAATGTATTGAAAATTAACAGAATTCTTTTTGTAATTTTGATTGAAAACGGAATTATAGAAGGTAGTTGTAGGATTAATTTGCCATAACATAATGATATTAGTATTTTAACTCTAGATATAACACTAATGACAAAAGGACTTAATATCCAGCATATTTTCATATCATTAGAAAGGAGGTAAAAATTTTTGTACCTTCGTAGTTTAAATCAAAATAGATTTGTTAATTTTCCTACTAACTGTAAACCTACATGATGTCCGTGTTTGTGTAATAGTAAAAGACCGTTAATATTATGTTTTAATATTTCTAGTCATATTTACATGTTCCATTAGTAGCACTAGTTCTTATTATAACCTTTTGGGTTTTTTTTACTGCGTGAAAAGTTTCTTTTGGCCTACATTGAATTTTTTTAATCAAAGAAGATTTGAGATTATCTAGCATGATGGTATTCTTAGATATAATGGTGTTTTCTTATCATTATGATGTAAGCTGAAAAAAATGTTTACATCTTTCTTTCAAACCATTTTTGAAAATTATTTCAAAGATTTAATGTTAATTTTTTTTTTTTTAAATTCTAAAATGGGATTCAGAGAATTTTATAAGGGGCATCATATTTATTACTTTGTTTAAAGATCTGCAACTGTGATATTTATGATTTGTTAATTTATTTATTATTTTTACATATTTGTATTATGTATATAATTTTTTCTGTTTGTGATTTTTTACAATGAATGTTTTTACTCTACCCGCAATAGAAAAAAGAACATTGTTGATGAAAAGGTTGTCTCCCCTTCTTCTGTTTTCCCTGTCTGTCCGTCCTTGGCTGCTTAATAAATTATCTTTTATCCATTGATGACATGTATTGATGATTTGTATTTGTTGTGGACAAGATTTAACTAATAATGGAGAAGTTGGTTTTAAACTTGAAAGAAAGTGATAGGTAACCACAGGAAACCCTAAACTTAGTTGAAGGTGAACAAGATGTCTTCGAAACACTATGCGCCCGACGACAAAGTTAGAAAACAGCTATTTTTAACATATAGGTCACAGTCAAGGTCACAATGTCATTGACCTTTGTATTATTTAAAAGAACGAAAAAGAAAGAAGTATGCATACCAAATATGAAGACTCTATCTCTCAAAAGTTCAAAAAGTTATGATGAAGTTTCAAAAAAGCTATTGTTAGTATATACTAGTAGGTCACAGGCAAGGTCGCCAGGTCATTGACCTTTGTATCATTTAAAAAGGCTTAATAGTGGAGTACGCATACCAAATATGAAGTCTCTATCTTTATTATAACCCACGCAACAAGTTGCTACACTATAATTCAGTGTATAAATAATGGACTAACAATTAGTATGAAAAACGTCAGTCAGCATTTGACTCAATGATAAATTGTATTTGCTGACAAGGTCATTGTATCGACCATAGAACTTATGAATGATGACTTTAAAAAAGACGACTGATATTCTTGTTTCATCAACTTGCTTGTCAATAATTTACCTCGTTTTAAAAATTATTCATATGTAGAGCAAGCTCTTGCGTATCGAATCAACTTAGATACATATATATATACTATGCAGGTGACGAAGGTATATAAATTCCGATTTCTTTATTTTTTCCGGGAATTTCAGCACTCACAGTTTTAATGGGAGCATGGGGTATGTGAGCTTGCTCGCCTTTTCTTTCATTAGTTAAAAAGTTATGGTGAAGACTAAAGTTTAAAGACAAAAAAGCTATTTTTAGCTTATAGGTCACAAGGTCATTGATCTTGGTATCATTCAAAAGACCTTAATTAGTAGAGTAGACATACCGAAAATGAAGTCTCTATCTTAATTATAATAAGTTCAAAATTTACGGCGAAGGTAAAGTCTGCAGGAAAAAAGCTATTTTTAGCATATATAGGTCACAGTCAAGGTCACAAGATCATTGATCTTGGTGTCATTTGAAAGAACATTATTAGTGGAGTATGCATACCAAATACGAAATCTCTGTCTTTCATTGTTCAAAAGTTATGGCGAAGGTATAAGTTTGCAGACAAACAGACAGACAGGACAAAAATAGTATACGCACTGGATCTATTGATCCGGACGCATCAAAAAGTGAGAGTAAAAGTTAGCATGATACCTTGATTAAGAGTGTGTTTCACATGCTATACAGTTACCATTTAATCTTTCAAACTTGCCACAGAATTCAATTGAACATATATTATTGTAATATATATATGTGTGTGTTACACGTACAGCTTTAGAAAAAAAATTGATAAACTCACAATATGAATTTATAAAGTGCAAAAAAATGTGAGGTACAAATGCAATACACAAACAATTACCATATCATTTAAATCTGTCAGACTGCTAAATATGTGAGTGTACAACACTGTGCAGTTGATCACTCTCGTGTTATGTACACAGTTTTTGTAAACAGGGCACGAGTTCTGTTATTGTTGATGTTTACGATTACAATCGTCAAAGTCTGCTCACCACAACTGCACGGACTGACAATATATTGTGTGTTTGTTTTGCTTTCGAACATGTCTACTCTGAATTTTTTGGATTATAGTATTAATATTTTTCATTTATACACAACAAGATTGCCACTTTTCCTAAGTATTAAGAATAAAATAAAAAATTGTGAAAGTGCAAGGATGTGTCAATCAAACCCGCCAAAAAATTTGAAGTTTTGATAACTTTTAAATTAAATGATTTTTATTTAATTTTGTGTGAAATGCTATTAAATAATTATATTATTCGTGATATTATACAGAAAATATTAACTTATCTGTGTCCAAGTACTTTTAATATTGTTGTCACTTGTAGCCGTTTCAGATAATAAGATCGAAATGTCAGGTAACGAAGAAGATGACGTTATACGTCTTCGTGAAGATAGATGCTCTGTGAAACTAGATTCTAAAGTCTTGACCTTTTACGTTTAGTGTCAGGGGCACTATTTGGTAGCGACATTAGATGGTGAGTGGAGCTCACGGGATTGGATTCACAACACGATCTTCATTTTAAAAAGTTTGAAATTGGCTTGGTTTAAAACGAAAAAAAAAGATGTTTCTAACATTAGCTGCAAATTGTTTTTACATTACCACACACACAGATTTTGAAGCATTTCCCCCACTATTTTCTCTAAGTCTTATTTCACACCCTATGGATTATGGCTGACCGGAGTTGTTCTGCCAAGCAGCTTGTCTATCATTAAGAAAACAACCGAATCTGATTCTCCTTCTTCCCACCCAGTGCAAAACCACTAAAGTATTATCGCACTCTGCGTGAGGGGGCGAGTGTCTATATACAGTGCTCATAAAATTAAAAGTTTAAAATATTAAAAGCGCAGAGATGTGATGTTTAGTGGCTGGCACTGGACTAGTGAGTCATAAAGCTGTCTAGGGTTTTGGCCTCCACCATTCCTCCTGGTAACGAATTCCACAGCCGGATGGCTTGGGGGAAGAAGGAGGTCTTATATATACACTTCTGTTCTTATGTGTGGTACCAGGAATCGCAGGGTATGGCCTCTGGTCCTCAACGATGCTGGGTGTAAGTAGCTATCCGCCGGGATGTTCACAAGATGGTAAACTATCCTACATATCATGATAAATTGGGCCCTTTCCCAACGGATCTGAAGTGACTGCCATTGGAGCTGCTGTAGTATGGATGTTACACTGCTAGTGCACTGGCAATCTCCAATGGCGAATCTAGCTGCCTTACGATGAACTGCCTCAATCTTCTCGATAATCTCCTTCTTAGCTGGGATCCACACGCTGGATGCATACTCGTACCAGTGTGGAATAGCACTGTACTTTGATGTTAGTTGGACTACAACTGATATTTCTGCCGAGAATTGGCCCTCTTAGAAATCTTATCTATGTGCGTATCCCAGCTAAGGTTCTTGTGGATTGTGAGACTGAGATACTTGGCAGAGTCGACCGTCTTCAGGACTTGGCCGTGTATGGTATAATCGGCGCGAAGTGGGGATTTCCAGTTTGTTACCCGCAGTACTTTACACATATCCGGGTTGAACTGCATGAGCCATCTGTCCTCCCACTCCTGAAGCTGAAGTCGCTCTGTTAAATGGCTTGGTCTTCTGGTATCCTTGTCCTCCTATACAACAAGCAGTCATCGGCAAAGAGATGAGTGGTAGATGACACTGTTGATGGCAAGTCATTGATGAAGATCAAGAAGAGTAGTGGGCCTGAATCTGTTCCCTGGCAGACTCCCGATAAAACAATGGTCATCGTGGCCGCTAATGATTGGCGATCGAGTACGACACGCTGGTTGCGTCCGGTAAGGGAACTCGAGATCCAATGGTCGCTTTGACATCTAATGCCATAATGGTGTAGTTTCATCAGAAGTCGATTGTGGGGGACCTTGTCAAAGGCCTTGGAGAGGTCCAGGAGTGTGCAATCCACTTCTTCTCCGATGTCTAGGCTCAGTGCAAGGTCGTTGACTGATAGGATGAGCTGTGTCTCAGTAGATCGATGTTTCCTGAAGCCATGCTGGCTATCAGTTAAGAGCCCATGCCTGTCTAAGTGACCGATGATGGCCGTGGACTATATGCTCCATGACCTTGATAAAAACAGAAGTCAGGGACACTGGGCGGTAGTTGACTGCTGCACTCCTGTCTCCCTTCTTAAAAGGTAGCGTGAGGTAAGCCGACTTCCATTCACATGGCATGGTTTAGTTTTACTTTCCACTCGGCAAGCAGAGTTTGTACGCTGTTTACGGAGATAAACAATAACAAAGACATGCATACCATACATGGTTGTGTAGATAAATTATCTTAGAAGACAGTTGTAATAAACATATTGCCATTGCATTTCCTCTGAAATATTAAATGAGTGCCTTTCTGAGAAGGGGGTACTGAGTCAGAGTGTAATTTGGAGTTAGATACCTTGTGTTATTATTGTACTATGGGTTAAATTTTTTTTTTCCGAAACAAGTGCCTGTGATATATCGTCTAATTTTTGAAGTTTCCCACCCAATTTTAGAATAAAGTGCTTCTCTGGACACAGAAATAGGGAGTCCGGTTACAATTTTAGCGGCGATTAATTGTACTTTTCCATTGTTCTTAGTCTTGTTTCTGACAGCCATCCCAAAGGATCGAAACATATTTAAAAACTTAACAAAATTGTATATAACATTCATCAGAACTTACGAAATGATGGCTTTAAGCGAGACTGCTGACATTCTTGTTTTATTAATTTGTTTGTCAATAATTTACCACGTTAAAGAAATTGCTCATACGCTGAGCATGCGTTTGGGTATCGAATCAATTGAGATATATACACTTCGTATGCAGGTGATGAAGGTATATTGCTGCATAAGTAAGGGAAGTTGACGATAGAAAAGTTAAAGTCGTCACGTTTATCATAACTTGGTTGTTAAATTACCATTAACATCTTTATCAAGTAAAATAACCAAGTATGAAACAGATGTGTCAGACTCTGTGGTATCTTTTATCTCGAGCTCTCCTGGATATATCGTATCGACGTAGTAATGGAAATTACCATTGTTAATTGACAATACGTCGTCGATATATCCGAAGGTCGGGCGAGTTGAAGGTTACAGCAAGTGTTTTCTTCTTTTCACGCATAAGAGTTTGCATAAATTCTGCTTCATATAAATACAAAAATAGGTCTGCTAAAACGGAGCGCAATTGGTTCCCATGGGAATTCCAATAGATTGTTGGAAGACCTGGTCTCCAAAAACCACATAGATATTGTCAATCAAAAACTCAAGCATCTTCTTGATGTCAACTACGGAGTACTTGTGTGTACAATCAGATTCATGATTCAATTTATATTCTACATGTATATTCAATATGTTGTATGATAATCGTTGAAGGGAATGATCATCCGCAAACAATCTACTTATTGAAATCATATTTTCGGCAACTTTATTTATATAAATGAGCTAAAACAGTGGTCCTAAAACAGAACCCTGAGGTACACCTGCACAACCATCTTGTTTGATGATTATGGATCTGTGTACATAACTTTTTGCCACTTTTGACATAGATAACTGGAAAGCCATTGGAGAAGATCACCAGATACACCATAAGTTTGTAAGTTAAAAAGAAGCCTTTTGTGCCAAAGCAGTTTGATCGCTACAATTTTAATTTTAATAAGACTGGTATGATTTTTCTTTTTTAGCAAAACGTCAATTCGAGGGGTTTTATGAAAGGTTAAAAATTCTAAGACACATCGAAATTTGTCAAAGTGTAGTACAGTGTAAACAGTTTAAATGCCTTATCCTCGTTAAATTAGAGAGTAATATGCTTTGAACTGTTTTCAAGTTTGTTTTTTTTAAACTATGCATTAAAAAGACTTTTTCTATATGACAGGCCACCCAAAATTTTGACTCAGTCGTATTTTACGTATATCTTGGATGCCTCCACAAGGTACCTACAACGCGGTTTAGATCACGAAGAACATGTTCAACGTTAACTCTGTATTTTTCTGTTAAAATTCTCACATTGTCTTTGGTACGTGGCGTCTATAGCCCTCGATCACTGCTCAATGGCCCTGGGTGCCGAGTAAAGGTCAAAATTTGAAGCCCTTCACCGGCATACGGTGACGTCTCCATATGAGTGAAAAATTCTCGAGAGGGACGTTAAACAATATACAATCAATCAATCAATCAATGCTGAGCTACAGCGAAGAAGCAGTCTGAGAAAGTGGGTACGAATTATAATAGGAAAGGTGAAACAAACGAAATAGGACTTTGCACCAGTGGCAAGAATCCCGGGGAATTGAGGCGAGATACTGTAGATCTGAATAAGAACGAAACTCCTAGTATCCGCCATCAATAGGAGCCTGGGGCAAGGTACAAGGTCACAATAATTCAGCCCACGATTGTATATAATTGTTTGATTAAGAAAAAATACAAAAACCCAGACAGGTAAAGAAAAGTTATTATACTGTAAATAGTTAAATGATTAGATCAAAAAGTCAGAAAGAGTAGGAGAAAAATTCATCCCATAAGAACCCTATGCAGGGGTACACGTTACAATTCTTACAATTATCATTATTTTACTAATTAATTTAAAACTATTTTCTCTGAGGAGGAGGGGGGGACCCCTTCCACACCCTCCCCCTTCGGCCCTCTGGGCCTCAACCCCCCCCCCCCCTTTTCCGAACTTCTGGATCCGCCGCTGAAAAATGAATGAATGGACAATAAATAAACATAAATAATTGTAAATAAAGGAAAATATAACTCAATGACATAAAAAACAGATGCCGAATTAACCCGATACCAAATTTACTAGGTGCCGAATTCACTAGGTGCCGAATATAACTGGTACCGAATTCACGTTGCTTGGTGCCGAGTTCACCAGCCCAGGTGCCTATTCCAGGTGCCGAGTTAAATAGAAGACATTGTCAGCGAGTCAAATTATTTAAATGTTTTGGGACAGTGTTATGTTGTTAATGGTTTCAGAGAATATCCTCTTATTTATTGCGAGGATTATTTTTCATGGAAATAATCTTAGTTTGACTTTTGTTTACAATATGAGTTGTTCGAAAGGTCCTACACAAGGTCAGTATTTGTTACATTATTGTCAAAAAATAGTACAGTTTGTGTAGATTAGCACATTAACTATTGTTAAAGTTTTTTCAGATTTTTGACATTTTCGCACAAGGGTTTTCATATCGCTTCACTCCACTCCCGGCTCCCAGAGCTTTGAGTGAAGTGAAGCGGACCGAAAACCCTTGACTCGGAGTGGAGCGGACCGAAAACTTTTGGTTTGCGAAGGATCTCCATGTTATAATTTGGATTTTAAGTTATTTAATTCCAAAATGAACATGCTTTGTTATAACAGAAAACCTATGTTGTTTAGGTAGACATCTCGGCCCAACGACACCTCGACCCGACACACTTGACATCTCGGCCCTAATAGGTCGGCCCAAGACTGTTGACATGTACGTCGGCCCATATAAAGGGCACCTAGCTCGGCCCAAGCAAAATTTTATGATAGAAAAAAATAACAACAACTAATAATCAAATAAACCCACTGTTTGAATTGGTATCGTTATTGGTCATGTTGGTGTAATTATTTTTCTGACAATTAAACCTTTTTTAAACAATAAAAAAAAACATGGGAGTGTGGTGTGGTTGATAATCTTTCAATTTTTCCAACTTAAATGAATCTGTATTTCATGTTCATCTATTTCTTGTAAAAAAATGTTCATTTGATTGCAATATCGTGGTTGCGACCGTTAGTCCTGTATCCCCCCCCC
>NW_026939098.1:0-8695 GCF_032062105.1 Saccostrea cuccullata | reverse complement strand
ATAGGTTTTACCTTAATTCTTGTTTTACTCTATCCTTTTACTCAGTTCTGGGTATATTTTTCAGAGAATTTAATATGAAAATAAGAACAAACATATTCATTGTTGTAACGTCTTCTTTATTATGTATATTAATATGAAAAGTTAATTGAAGACCAATTCTTTTTATGTCCCCGTAATCGAAGATTCGGGGGTATATAGTTTTATCGTGTTTGTCTGTATGTCCATCTGTCTATCTGGCGGTTTGTTTGTCCGCAAAAACCTTAACCTTTACCATAACTTTTCATTTATTGGAGCTATGAATTTCATATTTAATATGTATATTCCTTGTGATAAGACCTTACTTTGGGTACCACCAAATTTGACCTTTTGACCTTTACCTTGGAGTTTGTCCCATTTTACACAAAAATGCCAATTTTTTACTTTGGCCATAACATTTAAACGGTAGATACTAGTACTCTCATACTTCAAAGATGTAGTTTTTTTCATTACCTTTCATTGGATACTAAAAACTTTGACCTTTTGATCTTGTCCTTCGAGTTTTCCGTACTTATGATTTTTTTTACCTTGGTCATAACTTTTGAACGGTAAGGGCTCGGGAATTCATACTTCACCTATGTAATCCTTTTTATATTAAACATTTTCTTAAGAAATCATCAACTTTGACCTTTGAGTTTGACCTACCTTTCAAAAACTTATCTTTAGCCATTACTTTTGAACAAGTGGTGCTAGGGCTTTCCTATTTTCCAGTTGTATTTCTTGTGAGAAGACCCTACTTTGGGTAACAATATATTTAAATTGCATGTAAGAAAAGTTTAATCTTCGCTATGTTGCCATACAGGGGCATAGTTGTTTCACAAAAATCTTTTTATATATGAGGATTTGCGGATAAACGTAACAGACGGACGGACGGACATCCCGATCACTATATACCCTCCCGCTTTTCAAGCGGAGGATATAATGATATAAAATACTGTTGATTTTTTCTGTCAGTTCGATGATTTCCACCATCAAAAAAAATGTTTACCTAACCCTTAGGGCTTGATAAATCTTTTACTCCTTTAGATTCTGAATGTTATGAGAAGGATATGGAAATAACGAACAGTTTTCAATCTCAACGTCCATTAAACAAATATACAAAATAAGAGCAGAGCAAACACGGACCCCCGAAACATCAGAGGTGGGATCAGGTGCCATGGAGGAGTGAGCATCCCCTGCCGACCGGTCACACCCGCCGTGTGCTCGTTGTCATAATCGGAAATAACGGAAAAAATCCGTGGTCAATTCAGTGCAATTCATAGATCAACATATCATCAGTTTATTCCCTATAAGCTCAGGTGAGCATTTTGGCAAATATGCTTCTTTATCCAATTTTTTTTTTGCCCAAAACAAATTTTAGCTTTAATCTACAGGGGGTCATTTTTCTACGGGGGTCATTTTTCTTCACGTGGATTCTGCAAATTTTTAGGGAAGTGACACTTTTTCTACGGGCAAAAGGGTCATTTTTCTACGTCGAATAATGACCGGGGGTCATTTTTCGCTGTCGAAAAATGACCCCGGGTCATTATTCGATGGGGGTCATTATTCGTCTTTACACCGGATAGGCTCATTTCTGAAAAGACAAAAAAAAATTAACTCGTTAAAACGAGTTAATTATTTCGTTATAACGACTTAGTTATCTCGTTATAACGACTTAGTATCTCGTTATAACGAATTAATTATCTCGTTATAACGAGTTAATGATTTCGTTATACCGAGTTAGGCTCATTTCTGAAAAGACAAAAAAAAATAAACTCGTTATAACGAGTTAATTATTTCGTTATAACGACTTAGTTATCTCGTTATAACGACTTAGTATCTCGTTATAACGAGTTAATTATCTCGTTATAACAAGTTCATTATCTTGTTATAACGAATTAATTATCTCCTTATAACGACTTAGTTATCTCGTTAAAACGAGTTTGTTATCTCGTTATAACGAATTTGTTATCTCGTTATAACGAGTTAATGATCTCTTTATAACGAGTTAATTTTATCGTTATAACGAATTAGTTATCTCGTTATAACGAGTTAATTATCTCGTTATAACGAGTTAATTTTCTCGTTATAGCGAGATTATTTTCTCGTTATAACGAGTTAATTTTTATCGTTATAACGAGTAAATTTTCTCGTTATAACGAGTTAATGGTATCGTTATAACGATTTAGTTATCTTGTTATAATGAGATAGTTTTCTCGTTATAACAAATTAGTTTTCTCGTTATAACGAATTAACTAACTCGCTATAACGAAATAATAAGTTGCCCTTTTATTTTCAAATTAATAGCAATATAGGAATTAAAAATGGCTGTAGTTTTAATGCCATTGGAGTTTAGTTGATAATTACCGGTATCAATCGTACATAACATTAAAATTGATAAAGATTGAGATGCAAATATAATTAGCGATATGATTTTAATGATATAAATACTGTTCGAACTACAAGTATCTTGCCGTCAATAATCACAATTTGATAAAGATTGCAATCTTTTAATCGAACACATTTACACATTTATACGTGAACGTCTCTAAGTACACACTATTAAAAATATATGGCCAAATGTACTTGCTTCAAAGTTTTGCAATTTAAGTATAACAACTTTCTCTGATAAAACACACTAATTTGTTTGTTTATATATGTTTAATTTTGGATAATTTTATAGCTTCCATATTAATCAATGTTTAATTTCTTAATTAATGCATTATAATGGCAAGCTAAGACAGGCGTTAGTTACGCAACATATCTATACACTTACAGTGTGATATATAAAATTTTAGAGTCAGAAATGTTTTGAAAAAAAGGGGATATGGAGATATCAGCAATTAGGTCATGGGTCCGCGTAAAATTCAGGGGCTACTGTCCACTCATAAACAACATCACGAGGCAGTCATAAGATTCCGTAATCACGTACACGTATTTGTCTTTGGTTTTTTGAGTAATACAATACAAATCAATTGCATCGTTTAAAAATAAGCGAACCACAGTCGCACCCTCTAAAAAACAAAACAAAACAAAACTAGTTTGCTGTTTTTCAATGAAATATTTATCATACACACTTTAAACAAGCTTGATTGACCCGATTTTATATGCCATACAGTACATACTTCCTATAACTTACATATTTCAACTTTCGAGTTTTTAACTCGTTATAACGAGAAAAAATTAACTCGTTATAACGAGAAAATTATCTCGTTATAACTAAAAAATTAACTCGTTATAACGAGAAAATTATCTCGTTATAACGAGTTAATTTTGTCGTTATAACGAGATAACTAACTCGTTATAAAGAGATAACTATGTCGTTATAACGAGATAACTAGTTCGTTATTACGAGATAACAAAGTCGTTATAACGAGATAATTAACTCGTTATAACGAAATAACTAACTCGTTATAACGACATAGTTAACTCGTTATAACGAGATTCGAACTCGTTAAAACGAGATAACTAAGTCGATATAACGAGATAATTAACTCGTTATAACGAGATACTAACTCGCTATAACGAGATAATTAACTCGTTATGACGAGTTAATTTTTTTGTTATCTTCTTAGAAATGAGCCTATCCGGCTTTCGTACGTAAATATACCCCGGTATATTGGTATATAAAGCTTAGTTATGGTTTGTAATCTCTTTTAAAACGACTTTACTACATGTATATGATTTGCAACTAGACAAAACCGATTTACAATAATTTTTCTTCAATGACTTTATCATTAAAATCAATTGAAGTTTATTAAATCACAGACATCTGATATTTTTAAGCAGAACACTTAAATAAACTACAGTGTTACTTACCAGTCAGAGAGTCTGTATCTACCACTCTGTATAGGTTGACTGTGTTGTTGTCGTCTGACCCTACCCACAGTAGACGAGTGTCATCATCATAACTCAGGCCCCATGGTCCGTCTATCCCGTGTTGAGGTGTCAGTATCTCTGTCAGATAGCGACCCTCACTGTCTAACATCTGTACTGTGTTGGTCCAATAATCAAACAGCAGGATGTGTGACAGCGCGTCAGTACAGATTCCACGTGGTGATAGTCGTGATCCTGATGGAGTACGTGTGTAGGAGAACCGGTAATTACCGTCACGATCTGTCACCACTACAGCACGACGGCCAAAGTCAGACACAATAACATCTCCATTGCGGTTCTCTGTTATGTAGATAGGTTGACTATACAGTTCCTGACCTGTGTTGTCGTGCTGTATGGTCTGGATGTTTTCTCCTGTGGAGTTATACCGCACTACCTTGCCTATAGTTGGCAGTGTATCACGTCTATCCATCCCAACCAGCAGGTCTCCAGTGGAGGGGGAGCTGTAGACACACACTGGATACCATGGTGACGTGTTGTACTGTATTATCGTAGTCTTTTCTTTGTTCTCTTTGGACAGTTTAATGATGTTTAATTCCCTGTCTATATAAATCAAATCACCGTTAGAGTCCACAGTGTGTCCTCCATAATCACTACCTATATCTGTCACATGATCTAATTCTTTGCCTTTTGTGTTTGTCAGTGTAAGATTGCCGTCACTATCACTGATCCAGACCCGGTCTGTAGACACGAGGGTAATGTGATAACACTCCCTAACACCTGGCACTGTGACAGATTTCTTTAACACTGCTCTATACATCATATACTGCAGACATCAATTTCATCTTTATCCTGATGTTTTATAATAGAATTCCATGTTGATTTCCTCAGTCAGTCTCTCTGTAAATTACAACATTGTGTCAATGATATCTCCGACAATAATACCTCAACTTTATCATGTTTATAAAAGATAATGTTTTAAGTGAACAAATTTTCACCTAATTAATTTTATTATCAAAATGTAGATCAATAAGGTAGTCCGACCCTGAGGCTCTGAAAATCAACCATTGAGTGATGAAAATGAAGACGTCACAATGACTTCTCTAAATTCTCTAACTAAGTTATGTTTCATAGGCGTCGGAACCGGGGGGGGGGGGGGGCAAATATATACTTAGTATAGACATTGAACATTGCTGTGTAGGTTTAGCCCCCCCCCCCTCTTACTCATGAGCCACATCACTCACCTGAGCACTGTGGCTCAGAATAAAATAGAAATTGGTTTATTATTGAAAACTCTAAATCCAAAAAAAAACTTTGACCAGTTATGGCTTTCCTATTCTTGAGAAGATGATTTATAAAGAATTTTCCTAAATATTTCTATGTAAAATTTTAGTCGACCATTGTGGCCCCGCCCTACCTCCGGGGGTCATGATTTGAACAAACTTGAGGATGCTTCCATATAAATATGATCAATTATGGCTTTGTTATTTTTGAGAGGAAGATTTTTAAAAGAATTTACCTATATATATTTCTGTGTAAAACTTTCAAATTGGTTGGCCATTGTTGCCCCGCGCTACCCCCGGGGGTCATGATTTGAACAAATTTGAATCTACACTACCTGGGGATGCTTCAAAATAAATATGATCATTTATGGCTTTGTTATTCTTGAGAAGTAGATTTTTAAAGAATTTCCCAATATATATCTTTTTTAAAGTTTTGGTCGGCCATTGTGGCCCCGCCCTACCTTCGGGGGTCATGATTTGAACAAACTTAAATCTACACTACCTGAGGATGCTATCATATAAATATGACCATTTATGGCTTTGTTATTCTTGAGAAGAGCATTTTTAAATAATTTTCTTATATATTTCTATGTAAAACTTTGTTCGGCCATTGTGGCACCGCCCTGCCCCCGGAGGTCATGATTTGAACAAACTTGAATCTATACACTACCTCAGGATGTTTCCCCATATGTTTCATCTTTTCTGGCACAGTGGTTCTTGAGAAGAAAACATACCACTAAATTTTCATTAATTCCCAGTTATCTCCCCATGAATGAGGGCATGGCCCTTCATTTGAACAAACTTGAATCCCCTTCACCAAGGATGCTTTGTAGCAAGTTTGGTTGAAAGTGGCCCAGCGCGCGGTTCTTGAGAAGAAGTCGAAAATGTGAAAAGTTTACAGACAGACGGACAGCTAGACGGACGGACAGAGGGACGCCGGACAAAATGTTATCAGAAAAGCTTACTTGATCCTTCAGCTCGGGTGAGCTTAAAATGGGGTAAGTGGTGGTGTTTGGAAAAAAAAGTTTGGTATTGAAGTTCGAACTAATCCCCCCAACCCCCCTCCATTCCCCTTCGTGTTTGGGAAATGGACATTTCCCGCTTTTTTTTTTTTTTTTTTTTTGGGAACGTATAATTTTTTTCACACTTAGCCCCCTCCCCCCTTTCAATTTGCTTCCGACGCGATTGTGTATTTATTGTTTCTTAAAACATGTAATACTTCATCTTTTAAATTTATCATATTATATAATAAAACATTGGTAAATTTCACATAATTATTTAGGAAATGCAAATAGAACTACCCACAGCATATTTTCTTATTGAAATTGATCACTCTAAGAATAAAAATCATAGGTATCCAGAGTTTTGAAGAAAATTGTTTGATAATTATACTTATTCGGAACTTTCGTTTCAACTATTTCCTTCCATCATTTAGTAGAACGGCCAACCATTTACGCCGTTATTTATTTACTTCCTGTTCACAAATCTAAATAAGCATTTTAAAAAATCATCTTCTGTGTGATAAAATCAAAACACCGTTTTTATACCATTTATCATCAGAGGTTCCCTGTAGTATCAGTAAACAATTCCTTTCTTTAGGCTGAGTTGATTTTAACTTTCGTTTCCACTTCGTCTCCAGGGCTCTGTTTACGTCGGGCTTTTCATTGCTTATGGCCTTGTCCTACGGGTTTGTACACATCGATCCGTTTCATGTGCAATACGTACGGGATCATTTTTAAAACCCATAATGTAGTGCCAAAATATGTTATCTCAATAACGTTAAGTTTAATCATAAA
This sequence comes from Saccostrea cuccullata, assembly GCF_032062105.1. Lineage (NCBI taxonomy): Eukaryota > Metazoa > Mollusca > Bivalvia > Ostreida > Ostreidae > Saccostrea > Saccostrea cuccullata. Next base: position 1,767 of record NW_026939098.1, on the reverse strand, counting down.
GGAATATTTGTAGCTCCATTTACCGGTTTAAATACAAGAGGCTCATTGCAAGGTAACCTACAGAAATTTTTTGTTAGGAATTATCTTTATCATATCTATTATCTCTTAGTAGAGAAACACCGGCATCTTACGAACGAACGTAACTCTCCCTAACTTTCCGTATCTCGATAGCTTTCTCGGGACCAGTGATTGTACCCATATAAAGTTTAAAATCGGAAGAATTAAGTATATGTGTAAAATAGAACAGATAATGTTTTAACCACTTTGTATTTGAAAATTGCTCATGTCAAATTTTTTGTGATCACTTACAATGTTTAAAAGAAGCGAACAAATGGAAGAAAATACACCATAATACTGTAGACAGATTAAGAAACACGTTTGTCATGCGTCAGTGATTAAACGTATTTACACTACTCGTAGTGTGCGCCTTGTTCATATGGGGAAAGGTTTAACTTTTACAGCTTGAAACAATCAAGTAAATAGGTAGTACGCTTTATTAAGTGTCTTGTATTGAGAGAGAGAGAGAGAGAGAGAGAGAGAGAGAGAGAGAGATTCTTTTTAAAATTTATTAAAATATCACTTCAAAGAAATAAACTAGCATTCATGGTAGACAGTATCTTCTTAGATGATGTATTTAATGGATATCTTAACTAAATTATCTTGGGCTGCTTTTATTTTATATAATATATAATATGTAACAGGCCTGAAGTAAGTAATTTCAGTTAGAGGGGAGGGGGGGGGGAGGCACAACCAAAAGTTTAGACTCACTACCAAACAATTCCTTGAGAAGCCAAAATGAAAGATTTTTTTAATTGAGTGGGCACAAGCATACAGTAGTTTAGTTTTCTATAATACCGGTATAAGGTTTTTTTAATTCTCGACTTCAAGAGGGAGGGGGGCGCTTATCCCCAACCCCTCAACCTCGTTCCTATATACGACCGTGCGTACATGTTTAGCTGTTTATATTTGTGGATTATAAAAAAGGTTGAAAATAGCATTTATTTCGGGTTGTGCATTTTTCATAATAAAAATCTTTTCTTTGTTCTTAAAGTTATGCTCAACTATGTCATTGTTTGTTAACTATGCATTATTCGTCAAAATATAAAATTAGAAGAAAAACTTTATACTTTTGACCACACACAGACCAAGCTCCAATATACATATAAAAACTATAACCGAAATTATAACCTGCTTCATTTGTAAGGAAAAATATATATTCACCATCCTGTTGTAAAACAAAACAGAAAAAAAGAAGATTGATTCCAGAATACCGACAATAATATATACGGACTTTTAAAAGTGGGAATAATATGAAAACGTAGTTGTCATTTAGTTGTCATGGCATCCTTAAAAAGTATGTGCACACATATGCTCAACACAAGTGCTTGTAGACCAGACAACCTCCCCAAACCCACCACCAATATACATATACAGGCGCGGATTCAGAAATTTTTTCCAGAGGCGGGGTCCACCCCAGTCCAAAAAAAATACCAATACCAGAAATTTCTTGACAAGCAAGCTAGCAAAAAAAAACAAAACAAAACAAAATAAAAAAACAAACAAAACCAAAAAAACGTGAAAAACCTATTTCGTGTGGAGGAGGGGGGGTGTTAGTCTATGACTTCTAACTTCTATTTCCTAAAATCTTTCACTTTTCATACCAATTGCACACATATTCGCGTGTACCACGGGGTGTCAGCGTTTTCCAAGGGGGGGGGGGGGCAATGTAACTTTTTTTCTTGCTTTAGTATAATACATTTTTAACCT
>NW_026939097.1:0-8815 GCF_032062105.1 Saccostrea cuccullata | reverse complement strand
ATAGTGAGAACCGAATACGGTACCACTAACCGTAGTTTTGTCATAGTGAGAATTGAATACAGTAATATTAACCGTAGTTTTGTCATAGTGAGAACTGAATACAGAAACACTAACCTTAGTTTTGTCATAGTGAGAAACAATTACAGTACCACTTACCGTAGTTTGTCATAGTGAGAATTGAATACAGTAATATTAACCGTAGTTTGTCATAGTGAGAACTGAATACAGTAACACTAACCCTAGTTTTGTCATAGTGAGAACTGAATACAGTAACACTAACCCTAGTTTTGTCATAGTGGGGACCAAATACAGTACTACTTACCGTAGTTTGTCATAGTGAGAATTGAATACAGTAATATTAATCGTAGTTTTGTCATAGTGAGAATTGAATACAGTAACACTAACCCTAGTTTTGTCATAGTGAGAACTGAATACAGTAACACTAAACCTAGTTTTGTCATAGTGGGGACCAAATACAGTACCACTTACCGTAGTTTGTCATAGTGAGAATTGAATACAGTAATATTAACCGTAGTTTGTCATAGTGAGAATTGAATACAGTAACACTAACCGTAGTTTTGTCATAGTGGGGACCGAATACAGTAACACTAACCGTACTTTTGTCATAGTGAGAACTGAATCCAGTACCACTATCCGTAGTTTTGCCATAGTGAGAACCAAATACAGTACCACTATCCGTAGATTGTCATAGTGGGGACCGAATACAGTAATACTGACCATAGTTTGTCATAGAGGGAATCGAATACAGTACTACCAACCGTAGTTTTGTCATAGTGGGAAATGAATACAGTAACACTCACCCTAGTTTTGTCATAGTGGGGACCGAATACAGTAATACTTACCATAGTTTGTCATAGTGAGAACTGAATACAGTACTATTTACCGTAGTTTTGCCATAGTGAGAACCGAATACAGTAATACCTATCGTAGTTTGTCATAATGGGAACCGCATACAGTACTATTTACCGTAGTTTGGTCATAGTTAGAACCGAATACAGTTCCATTTACCGTAGTTTTGTCATAGTGAGAACTGAATACAGTAACATTCACCGTAGTTTTGTTATAGTTAGAACAGAATGCCATACCACTCACCGATGTTTTGTCATAGTAAGAACCAGAATTGAGCATCTTCAAGGGAATATTTGAAATCCCGTCCATTGCTTTATTTAAACTTTCAATGAATTCGTTGACCCCTTTTCTTGTCGACGCGTTATCTTTTCTTCGAATTTTAATTTCTCCTTCGAGCATTGCTATGTACTTTGTTACGTTTGTCACATGAAATGGTAGACTCGAATCTGTAAATTATACACTGAAGTTGGTTAGCTTAAACCTTTATGTGAAAAGGAAAGAAGACACTATATCATAATATTCAAAATATTTTTGTTTAAAAAATGGTTAATATTTTTAAATTTAAAAAAATTGATAAAACACTATTGGACTCACTTGACGGTGACGTAATTGATATGTGGTTTTCTAAAAGTCTTGATTTTGTAGAGCCTCCATCTGCGTCGCCACAATGGGAACAACAGGCATTATGCATACGTTTCACTGTTGGAAATTTTCTGTCATCTTCAACTGTAGAGCGAGGGCTTGGTTTCCCATCACTTTTTTCTGTGGATTCATCTTTCCCTCCAGTCGACGATGTTCTTCGGCGAAGTTTATCATCATTTTCTTCTACCGACGATGTTCTTCGGCGATGTTTATTATAATTTTCTTCTATCGACGATGGTCTTCGGCGAAGTTTATCATCATTTTCTTCTATAGATGATCTTCGTTGGCGATATTTATCATCATTTTCTTCTATCGATGATGGTCTTGGTCGATGTTTATTATCATTGTCTTCTATCGTTGTTGTAATTCGGCGAGGTTCTTTATGGTCATGCCTATCTCCCTGCTTGTGCTTTCTTGACATATGTACGCTTAGTCCGCGTTCATTTTTAAATTCCCTCTGACAAATTCCGCACGTTGCAGGAGTTGCTTTCTCAGTCTAAACGAGAACATTAAAATAAGTATAATTTTGCACACCATTTTTATGTAACTTCTAACTTATTTTGCCCTTAATGAAGAAATTAACCTCAATACCCAAGCAGGATCGAAGTACATGTAGATGTACTCTTTAAACGTTTTTGAACTCTCGAGCTCGTCAACACAGCGAATTTAATTTAATTTACATTGTTCTTATATTACAAAGTCAAATTTACCCCACATAAAAACATACAAGACATTTTAGTCGAATGCAAATGAAATAAATGATAAATAAATGTAAATATGTTATCTCTTAAAGTGATTACAGTATATGAAATAATCTTTTTAATATTTTTTTTTAATTTATAAGACAATACTTTTAACGTTTTAAAAAAGATAAGTTTAGGCTAAGTACGCTAAGCAGATCCGTACATTTTCAACCCTTGGAAATACTAGTGTTATTGCAGACTTAAAACTTAATAGGCTGATGCATTGCATCATGAAGCTTTTTAATTGTTTTGATGCTCTCAAAAACGCTCATTAAATGGATAATAATGCAAAAGAATCTACTGACTTAATCATTATATGCACACCTACAGTGATTTCAGGGTGATATATATATTCAGAGATTCGTTGTTGGCTAAAAGATCATTAATGAATTGAAATCAGGTAGATATGATTGTGGATCTGACTCAACATGCACCTACAACACATATAGAAGCATATAAAAAAAATCAAAGTTATAAATCTTTCTTAATGTTTAATTGAGCAGCTAATCCTGCTATCAGGGCCTCAAAGGGAAAGAAATGCATGTATCTTATTCTTACACGATGTTTTTCATCATTTTCTTCTAAAGTTGATGTTCTTCGGCGATATTTCTCTTCATTTTCTTCTATCGTTGATGGTCCTCGGCGATGCTTGCTATCAAAAGTTGATGGTCTTTGGCGATGTTTGTCATCATTTCCTTCTATAATATGTGGTCCTTGGTGATGTATAGTTGATGGTCTTTGGCGATGTGTGTCATAAATTTCTTCATTGAAATTGGACTCGTGATTTTCGGTAATTCCAGAACAATAGCCTTGGACAGTGGTACCTTTGTCGGCTTTCCCTCCATGATCAGTGATTCCATCCTGCCTGTGTTTTCTTGAAATATGTATATTTAGTCCACGTTGATTTGCACATACTTTCTGGCAAATCGAGCACGTTATGGGCATCGTTTGATCATTCTAAAACAAACAAACGAACAAATATAAACAAAAAACAAAAAGAAACAAAAAATTCGACTTGTATACAATTAACACAACCATATTTTGTTCGTAAGTGTTTATTTTTTGTGTACTTATTTCGTCTTTGAGAAATAGATGGACAAACGACAAGCAACATAGGATATAAGAAAAACTCGTTTGAAGCTTTGGTTGTATATAGTTTACTTCCAAAACTTGATATTACTAGAAAGGATTTTATCAGGAAATGATATAATTGCCATTACTGAAACTCACTTAAATCTGAGTATTGACAATAGTATTCTTTCACTAGATGGTTATTATCGACCAGATAGAAAAGACAGAAATGGATGTGGTCGAGGAGTTGCGTTAAACATTTCAAAAACGATTTAAATTTTTTCTGATATTAAAATTTTTTATTGGCAGAGATCCAGTCAAAATATCAAAAGTTTTTGGATGGAGTCATCTACAGACCTCCCAACTCTGGTTCTGATTTTAGGGATAAATTTACAAGTACTGTAGAAAGAGCTCTAGATACAGAGATGACATTGTTAGGTGATTTCAATGTAAACATGTTAGTCCCTGTATACAATACATTTAAAAACCTACTATTACAACTTAATTTAAGTAGCATTAAGGTACTTTAACTTTGGTAATAAAAAAGAAAACATCTTGCCCTGTCTGTTGCGAAACAATGCTAGCAATCTTAATGCACATTTATATGGAATGCCATATACGACAGCCAACTGCTTACTGCCAACTGCTGACTGCTTACTGCCAACTGCCACATATATTTGAAGAAATTTTATATTTATATTGATGTTTATGGAATGCCATATACGACAGCCAACTGCTTACTGCCAACTGCTGACTACTTACTGCCAACTGCCACACATATTTGAATAAATTTTATATTTGTATTGATATTTATATGAATTTTCACCAAAAAAAAAAGGGGAAAAAAAGGCACGGATCCAGGACATTTTTTCCAAGGGGGTCACCCTTGAAGAGAGAATAATAATAAAAAAGATTTGTCGTTTCGCAGAGAAAGATGTTTTGAAAATAAATTTCCGTTTTCCATTATATTCTATAGTTTAAAATTTCCTCAAATTCAAGATGTATATCTCTGTATGATATAATGCAGGCACGTAGCATCGTTTTTGAAATTGGGGGGGGGGGGGGGGCAACCAAAGAAAATTTTTTTTTACTTACCTGAAAAAGCTGACAAGCCAAAAAAAAGGAAATAGCCCAAACTCGAAAATCCTATTTCGTGGGGGAAGGGGGAGGGGTAAGTGGCTAACTTTTTTTATAAGGCCAACTACCTTTCACTTACATTTTTTTCCACACAATAATACATATCCTTGATATCATTATACTATGGTAAGAAGTGGGGGGAGGAGGGGGAAACCATCCTTTCAATATACATTTTCAATAGTAAAGGTAATGTTGGGAAAAAAAGTAGGGGGGAGGCCCCCCGGGCCCCCCAATGTTGCTACGTCCCTGTTATGTTTCACATGCATAGATCGGGGGGGGGGGGGGGCATTTAAAATTTGTACAGTCATACGTTAAATAAACTAAACGAACTACCGGTATAACTGACCTTGGTCCCTCCACTTAGAAATCGCCGATCAAACATTTATATCTCTTTGTTTGTACAAATAAAATATGTTTTACATGCATAGATCAAGAAGAGGGGTCCGGAACACCCCTCTGAAATTTGTAAAGTTATTTAATGCACAAACTAAACCAACTAAAAGTTATTTAATGTATAAAATAAATCAACTAAAAGGGACCTTAGAACCCCCCCCCCTCCCCAACCGAAAATGTAGATTCGTGTTAAGTTGGTATGAAAAATGTCATACACATGAAGGTATGACGCATAAAAATCCCCTCTCCCCGGCCGAAATAAATTTTTCAAATTTAGAAAAGGACTTTACGTATTTTTTTCTTGTCAAGAAATTTCTGGGTTGGATTTTTTTTACCAGAGTTACCCTCTTTGAAAAAATGTCCTATAGATCCGCGCCTTTTTTTAAAATTTACATAAATCAATATGAAAATAAAATTTATTCAAATATGTGTGGCAGTTGGCAGTAAGCAGCTGACAGTTGGCAGTAAGCAGTCAGCAGTTGCCAGTAAGCAGCTGGCTGTCGTATATGGCATTCCATAGATGTTTTTATGAATTTTCAAAAAGAACAAGACAAAAAAAAAAAAAAAAAAGGCGCGGATCCAGGACATTTTTTTCCAAGAGGTCACCCTGGTAAAATTAAATTGACTAAATGACCACTATGTTTTAATTTATGTAATATTCAATATGTGCCATTGATAAAGTAAATTGTTTATCTTTATATTTATTTTCTTATTTTAAATAGGTAATAAAATGACTTTTTTCTGCTTTTAATCTTTAAAGAAGTAACACCCCCAACACCCCGGAGACAACAGACCTTTGAAGAGAGGAAATTAAAAAAAAAAGATTTGTCGTTTCGCAGATAAAGATGTTTTGAAAATAAGTTAACATTTTCCATTATATTCTATAGTTAAAAATTTCCTCAAATTAAAGATTTATATCTCTCTGTGTTATAATGTTTCACATGCAAAGATCTTGGGGGTGGGGTGGGGGGCATTTAAAATTTGTACAGTCATGGGTTAATGTATAAACTAAACGAACTATGACTGACCTTGGACCCTCCACTTAGAAAACGCCAATCAAACATTTATATCTCTTTGTTTTTAAAAATAAGATAATGGTTTACATGCATACATCTAGAGAGAGAGAGAGAGGTCCGGACCACCCCTCTGAAATTTGTAAAGTTATCTAATGCACAAACTAAACCAACTAAAAGTTATTCAATGTATAAAATAAATCAACTAAAAGGGACCTAAGAACCCCCACCCCCCGGAAAACGCGGATTCGTGTTAATTAAGTTGATATAAAAAATGCCATTGACATGAAGGTATGACGCATGAGAACCCCCTCCCCCCGACCGAAATAAATTTTCACATTAAGGAAAGAACTTTATACGTTTTTTTTTTCTTGTCATGAAATTTCTTGGTTGGATCTATTTTAACATGAGTGACCCTCTTGGAAAAAATGTTCTATATCCGCTCCTGTTTTTGTTTTTTTATTTTGGAAAATTCACATAAATATGAATATAAAAATAAAATTTATTCAAATATGTGTGGCAGTTAGCAGTAAGCAGCTGACAGTTGGTAGTAAGCAGTCAGCAGTTGGCAGTAAGCAGTTGGCTGTCGTATATGGCATTCCATACATTTAAGAAAAATAATTTATTTTTTAGATTTTTTTATCAGATATTCAATCATGTCAGAAGTGAGGATTTCATACTGAAGATATTGAACATTATCTTATCAACTGTCCATCACATAATGTTGAAAGAAACTTATTGGTAAAAAAATTAAATGATATTGATGTTCTTTTTGATCTCGACATTTTACCAAAAGGACATTGTCAATATGCTTATAAAACAAATTGCGAAATATATTCATATGTACATGAATTTATTAAATCTTCTTAGAAACTAAATTAGGAACACTGTTATGTTAAATACTCTATTAAATGCATAATTTTTAAAAATAAATATTTGTATTATTTTTAAGCTGGAACAGTATGTAAATAATATGTATACAGTATACAGTTAGGGGGTTGTCACCTTTTTTAAAAATATAATATCGATAAATAATACTTGATTGTGAATCTTTATTTTCTATATATTCGATCAATGCATACTATCTTTGCAAGATATATAACTGTATTCAGCGGCAGCTCACACATATTGGTCCGACCAAAATAATTCCATCATGATAAGTAGATACAACATTATTGTTCATGATAAGAGTAAAGTTGTGTATGTCATAGGTTAAAGAAATAAAAAATAACGTCAAAATATCATTAGAAAGTCACTTTCCCCCCGAAATGCAAATAAAAAATATCAATATTCCTACGCTCGCTCCCTCCTCAGCCTTTTTTTTTACGTGTTTGATAACAGAGAATAATTAGGTCATTCTTCGATTCATATCTTTTCACCAATGAATTGATAATACTATATCAACAATTGTATTAAGTACATGTTTATAGTCCGTTAATTATCATACAATTTGTTCTTAAAGAAAAAATTAATCATTCTGTGTGTGTGTATTATTAAATGACGGAATTTTCAATCCCTGGCCTGCTCGTGTGTACACTTTGTAAACTGTAGGGTATGTGTGGCAAAACGAGAACTGCATGGGTTGGAGATTCGGGTTCGTGTTGAAGTTCAGCATACCATTATATATAGAACTTGAATAATGTAAGTAATTTCTGCGACAAATATATTAGTATATTTCAGTTATTTTCAAAACAAAAAAGGTTTTCCATATTTTCAGTTTAGGATTTTCCGACCCAGTCCTGATTTTCCCAACCCGGCCATTTTAAACACAAGTTGTTGCAGATGCAAATGTTAGAACAAACTATATAAAGTTCAACAGGGATTGTATAATTTTTATTAATCAGAATTCGTATTTATATGATCTAATTAAGAAAAGAAAAGTTTTGTCTGACACCGTAACTTCTCGGCAAAACAAAACGTGTTTCTCCGAGCTCGCTGGATGCGTGTGACAGCTCCATTGCACGTGTGTAGACCAAGGCTACAGGTACATGTAGGCCTATGTGTACTGTTTGTTAGGAGACTGGGTGACCGTAATGCTATGGAATCACGATATTTACAACAGTTCCATAATTAGACAGTGCAGTTTTTTTTTATTAACGTCATTATAAACACTGTTAAACATATTAAATCTAACAGTCGAATATCTTTGGATATGGGGTAACCCATATCTATTCTTGTTCATTATACGATTAATCGTAATCTTGATTGATTATGATGTTATCATAGTGAAGTGTATGTCACGTGATCATAAAATGTGTTCATGGCTAAAATATTGGTGTAGATTTGAAGTCATATTGCAAAACTTGTCGTACATGTATACTGAAAGGAAAAAGAAACGCAGGGTAGCATAATGTTTGAAAACATTTTGACCACATGACCGAAAATTACGAAAATTGGTCAGAAGAGAAATTTAGTTACTGTGCACCAAAATCACCATTCAGAACTACTCAACCGTAAAATTTGTGACGTCACGTAGAGAAAACGCTAAAAAGCCCAAAACACGTGCAATTTGATAACGACGAGTTTGTCAACTAATCTTGTTGCATTGTTTGATGCATATGAAGTATCCACATCGTTTTTCAATATTAAGAGACATTATGAATTTCTTGCAATCTGGGCACAGTTTACGGAAGTTCAATGGGGTCTTGTTTTCGAATTGCCTTATTAATGAAAAAGGCAACAACGGTTTACTAAGCAGTTTCTTGTAAATTTTCCCCCTTAAAACTTGTTACCCGTTGTCAGAGAGGGCCTGGAATGGTTTTCAATCAACCGTGACGATGACGTTTACGCGAAACAGAGCCATGTTACGAACTGGTTATTTGTCCTGCCATCTCTTAAATCGCCACCTTACTACCCCAAAAACAGCCATTTATACAGTAGATGATTATAATCATTACATTCATACGGAATTTGAAAGAAAACAATTCCGCAATTTGATTTTTTGAG
>NW_026939096.1:0-87445 GCF_032062105.1 Saccostrea cuccullata | reverse complement strand
AACATTCAGTACCGAGTATGTCCTCCATTTGCACGAATGACAGCAAGACATTAATATTTTGCTTCTCATAGAGTTCACATAATTGTGCAAAAATCTTTGAGGGAGGTTATTCCATGTGTTAACAAGATCCAGTGCCGCCAAATTCTGCTGCTGGGGAATCTGTCTTATCCTTCTTTTTAGCACGTCCCACAGATGTTCAATAGGATTGAGATCCGGACTACATGGGGGCCAGTCGAGTAAACGGATGTTGGGTCCCTGCAGCATCTGTTGTGTAGTTTTGGCAGTGTGGAGAGTGGTGTTGTCCTGTATCAGCATCATTCCTCTATTGGCTCTGATGTGAGGAATTGCTTCCGGCTGAAGGATGTTGTTCTGATACCGAGCATCATTCAGGTTTCCTCGGATTGGAAGTATCCTGGTTTTCGTGTGTAACGACACACCCGCCCATACCATTATCGATCCACTACCAAACTGCCCTCTTTCCCTCACACAGGCGTCAGTGTACCGCTCAACCCTTCTTCGATACACACAGCTTCGTCCGTCAGATCGTCGCAAGTTGAACCTGGACTCGTCCGTAAAGAGTACACGTACGACCCCAGTCTGCTATTGTAAATCTGAGGTGGCGCCTTGCCCAAGCCAAACGGAGCTGCCTGTGCCTGTCCGACAAAACTAAGCCTACATATGGTCTCCTGGCACGCAGTCCACCCTCCCTTAGTCTGTTGCGCACATTTTGGTCACTCAGAGGTCTGCCATGCGTTCCCATTGTTTGTCGCGCCGTTCTGCGTGCTGTGCGGTGTCTGTTCCTAAGATGCGCAACATCTTAGTAGTTGTCCTGTTGGCGTGTCGTCACTCGACGTTTCGGTCCTCGGGGTAGATCATCTGTACTTCCGGTTTGATTGAATTCCCGGACGAGCCTTAGTATGGTTTTGTGGTCTCGGTTGAAAGTTCTAGCAACCTGAAAATGTTTTTATCAATTTATTTAGCTTTTTTCATTAGTTTTTAAATGTTGGAAGAAAAAAAATGCACAAAGCGAAAAGAAACACACCTCCCGTGAACTGCTCCCGGCTTGGACCATCCCAACTGCTCTTGCGCGTTCTTGTGCAGACATGCGTCGCATTATCTCCCAAACTTTAACTGTTTTTTTAAATGATGTTGAGACAGAGAACACGTGGAAAAAACCGTTTTGAAAAACACACCCGAAAACCATTTCGAACTCGTACTTCACGCTTTTCAACAAAAGCGGTCACGGCTGAAAAATTTCTAATTGAATTCGATTTTTTTCAATCGCAGACATGAAAGGGTACATACAGCAGAAGATGTTTTTAAAGACTTGAATATTAACATAACGGTTTTTTCAATTTTCAAAAAATAAAAGTGGGGCCTTAGAAATTTTGACAAGTATATATATATAGCCTTATGGTGACGTCATTGACAGGCCATTATTTTTTGGATAAAATAATGCGAGGAAAGTAATCGTTAATTACATACTCGTGCGGGAATAGTGAAATTCCACCTCGGGACCAATTTTCACGGTCTAGGACTCGGCAAAGCCTCGCACTAGAATATGAATCTTGTTGTACCTTCGATGGAATTTCACTAGTCTATCCCACACTCGTTTGAGTTTCTGATTGACACTATCTATGTGGTTTTTGGAGACCAGGTATTCCAACAATCTCTTGGAATACCCATGGGTACAAATTGCGCCCCGTTATTAGCAGAACTTATTTTTATATTCATATGAAGCAGAATTTATGAAAAATCTTATGCGTGAAAAGAGGAAAACACTTGCTGTGGACTTCAACTCGACATTTAGATATATCGATGACGTATTCTCAATTAATAATGGTAATTTCCATTCCTGCGTCGATACGATATATCCTGGTGAGCTTGAGATAAAAGATACCACAGAGTCCGACACTTCTGTTTCATACTTGGATATTTATTTTACTTGAAAAAGACACTAATGGTAATCAAACAACCAAGCTATATGATAAACGTGATGACTTTAACTTTTCTATCGTCAACTTCCCTTACTTATGCAGCTACATGTATATACCTTCATCACCTGCATACGGAGTTTATATATCTCAGTTGATTCGATAAGCAAGAGCATGCTTTACGTATAAACAATTTCTAAAACGAGGTAAATTATTGACAAATCATTAAAAAGCAAGCTGATGAAATATGAATATCAACAGTCTCGTTAAAAGTCATCATTTCGTAAGTTTATGGTCGGTATAATGATCTTGTCAGCAAATAAAATTTATTATTATATGATTGAATGATTTCCATCTCTATGATTGGCTGAGATCCGACTATGTTAGAAAAATATTACGTTGTATTGACCTGCACGTGACGATCCAGGTCAATACAAGGATTTATTTCCTCTACATTGATCTAAAAATAGATCGGGAAATTCCAAATTGATACAAATTGTTTTGGAAAGCTATTTAAACGACTATGTTTTTTTTTATGTGAACAAAACATAAGCAAATATTTATTTTCTGGTGAGGGTGGTAAGAGGGGATGCAAAGACACCCCATCAACACTTTTATTGAACAATTTTTACTGTTTGGCAGTCAGTTTTCCCAGATAATACTCCTTCTTTCAAATTCTATCCTATGTAAAAAGACTGACATTACATTTTTTTTTCATGGCAACTAAAATTGATAAAAAACTTTACGACTGGTAAGGTTTATTTACATTTAGATTCTGCTTCTCTTTTGTATTTGGCTAGGACTTAATTCATTGCAAACAAGTAATGGGCTTTATCATTTTATCAGTGAATCATATATTAAAACAATTATTGCTGTTTTTCGATCAATACAGTGATTAAGCCATCTTCGAAGAACAATATTCACCTCGCCCTTCGGGCTCGGTGAATATTGTACTCCTCAGATGGCTAAATCATTGTATTGACCTCAAAAAGCAGCAATAATTATATATCATTGCCTGAGTCCAATGCACATGACGCTGAAGAATGACGTCCATGGATATTTTACTAAAAACTGATGACAGAGCATCCAAAGAAACATACTAACAATCCAAACATTTCTTTTTTTGCGAAAAAATCATATGCGCCGATAATTCATCTGCACTGATATGTATTATACCGTAATGTGGCAATTTTAGAGGTATTGGGTTTTGAAAAAAATAAACGTAGTAATTAATTTCCAGACCAACCTAGATGGTTAATTTTTCTAAAATTTCACATCTTGATGACTTTTTACATTAACTTCCATTTACTCGAATGAAAAAGAAATCTCTATTCAGAAATTTAAAAATAAGGAAAAAATGTGATAATTTGGCGCTTTTCCATCAAATTTCCATATGGTCCAACAGTAAGATAAAACAACTTCCCAGAGGCTATCCAAGTCCAACTTGCCCTTCATTGATAAACATATTTTGTTTTTGCAATGATGGTTTTCACTAAGAGCACGGAATTAATTAGGTGTTGTTTTTTTTTTTTTTTTTTGGAAAATATGTGCATTTTAAGAAGATTTTTTTCTCAATTAATTATTATTCCAAGTATTTTTTTTTTATCAAGTGATACTTTCTATCTGTTAATCACTGAAAAATTTATAAACTGTAAATGTTTTAACTTAATACCTCACATATTTTTGGGGCTATTGTAAAAATAAGTTTTTGGATATGTTGACCTTTGACGAAACCTTAATATATATATAAGTTGTTCGCGCCAATTAAAGCTGCTGAAATATGAAACCCGCTTTTTTAAGTATACACTGTACATACAGTAATTCAGTGCTAATTAATTTTTAAGAAACTTACTAAATATGTTTTTTTTTCCCTAATTATATCTGTTTTCGTGTTATAGTTTATTATTTTAACTATTGATTTTGATCCAATGTTGTTGAACTGAACGTGTTGAGCTTAACACCTAGAGTTAAATGTGTTAAGAAATGAGCCATGGTTAAAGCTAATGGTGAAACAATAAAGTAAAACAATTTTTTCTTTAGTTTTGTGTTAAGGATCTAAACACTTTTTTTTTACAGTGATATCCTTTTATCTACAATTGATATCTTTTTTGAAATTTGAAATAAACAAAGTTGTTAAAATAAACGCCCTCTAAAAACTTTGGTTCGGTATACGTTAATATTTATTATGACATTCCCAAATGCTTGGCACCACTTTCCTTCTTGAATTAATCTTTGAAACTGTCATTCGTGATATAGACTTTGTTATAAATAATTAAAGGGGTTTACACACTCTTAAGGCTTTGTTTTATTTTAGATACATAAATAAAGAATATTTTTCTTACCGTATTACTAGCTGCTTTTCGGCGAATTTTGAACAAAATTTCAGCTCTGTCTCTTAAATTGTAACAGATAACGGGAGATTCTGCCGAACTTTGTGTGTGTTTCCTACTTCTCAGAAACGGAAATTTACATGTATATTAAACAAAGTGTTTATTATAAACTCTCACTCGCGTGCTTCTGAAAAATATTTTGCAATATAACATGCAGCCACTTTAAATTTGAACAAAATAACGGCAAACTACGGAATTCAATTTTACATAAACCAGAACTTAATGACCTACCTCCCAAAATATTTCTGAATTCCGCATCATAAATTAGATACAATTTAACAAATTGTTGATTTTTTTCTTTTTGGATATATATATATATATATATATATATATATATATATATATATATATATATATATATATATATATATATATATATATATATATATATATATTTTTTTTTTTTGGGGGGGGGGTCCAAGGTCCCTTTTAGTTGGTTTAGTTTATTTAAGAAATAAATAACAAATGGGAATTGAAGTGGGTCGGTCACGTGATCAAATCCTGTGAAGGCCGAAGGCCTTCTCAGAAGATTTGATCACGTACCGACCCACTTCAATTCCCATTGAAGTTTATAAACTTGTTATTTATTACTTATATATACATTTGAGACTGACAATTGAATATATTCGAATCTAAATTATTGCACTAACCGTCCGTCGTAGATTTTGAAAAATGACGTAAGGTGTAAATCGGCTTGCATGGCGGTTAAGCTTCGAATTCATTAGGCTAAGTTTAGTAAGGAATGTATTTCGAAGGGAATGTTTTGTGAAAGGCTATTTGTAATCAATAATAGTGAACAGATTGTTGTCTGGGAATATTTTTATTTGTGAAAATTGATAATCGATTCTGAAAAGACACAAGAAACACGTCCGAAGTCTGATGATAAACAGTTGGAGGATTTTCGGTCGCCGGAAAGGGATGGATGGATCCGATCCGATGGATTGAGACACTTGTCCGAGCCAGTTAATTTGCAATTTGATCAAAAACATTCTACGATTTCAGTAACTAAAGGCATACTTATCGTAAAACACTTATAAACACGGAGACACTTGCGACAGCTTTACATTGAACTACGAAAACGCCGAGGTGTTTGGCAGCTGTTCATGGCATGATTGCAATGATATTTTCCAACAGATTTACGCATTTATCGTGAGTAGAATTTAAAGATAAAATAAAAGTTTATCATGAAAATTTAACCAAAGGTCTACACAAAAAATAGGGATGAACGTTAGAGACTGTGCAGCTGACAAAAGTGAAAAAAATGTTAACAAACTCTAGACTAGATTTCTCTACGTACACAGGTTGAATCGATAGCCAAAAAACTGTATGAAATACTTGTTTACATTGTAAATAAAATAATTATTATTTTAATGGCTTATTTTGTTCATTTTTATACAGGAAAAGAAAGTAGAGCAGGTCATTTTATCATTTATGTACCGGTAGATATTATTGCGCCGTGTGATTAGGCCACGTATTGACCTCTGACCTCTGACAAACTTCATACAGAATTGAAGATATTTTCTCTCTGTATGTTTATATAATGGAGAGATACCACAAATGTATATATTATAAATTAAATAACTCTCAGTTGGTTTAGTTCTGTACATTATATAACTTTACAAATCTCGGAGGGTTGGTCCAGACACCTTTCTCTCTCTCTCTTTCTATATATATATGTGCTTGTAAAGCATAACTTATTTGTATAAACAAAGAAATAAAAATCTTTACCTTAAGAAAATGTTCACTATAAAAAATAACGAAAGCCCATTGAGCTCATGTGTGTGTGTGTCAGTGTGTATGTTTGTTTGTTTATTGTTCAATTCAGGGAGCTGCCGAAAGTTCAATCTGTTTTAAAATAGGCCATTGTTAGTTATATCCTTTGCTTGCTGATGCTGATCCTGGTAATGCTGTTTTTTTTTTAATGTTGGTGCTAGCTCTATCCTGATGCTATACTTATGCTTATGCTGGTGCTGGTTTATGTAACAAAAGTTCCTTGCACTGTATATATATGGAATTCCATATTTTTCCGATTTTTTTTATATATTTTTTAATTGTATGATCCTTAAATTAATTAATATTTATTTTTTTATTCATTTAAAAATAAATAGATTTATTATTAAGTTCATTTGATAATTTATAGTCCCTATATAATCTATACAAGCGCATACACTTTTTTGCAGATTGTCTAAATATCATCGGGATCGAGATTCCTTTATTTGATAAACATATGAATACATTCGAATTTTCTCTATTACATTCCAGGAATCATTCCATGGTTCTTATCACATGAAATCATGGACGATGGTAATGTATTATGCTGTTGTTGGGCTAGAAATAACTTTTCTATTTTGCGTTTAGTAGCGTCTTAGTTTCATTGTAATAAATAACATATGACCGATTAGCTTGGGGGTGTCCACACTGTGGCTCGAACCTACGACCCTCAGATTTAAAATCCAACGCTCTACCGAATGAGCTAAAGGGTTAACCCACTAGCTAGTGCTAGTAGGAGCGTGGCTTCACTATTTACAACACAACACCTTGCCACTTTAAACTCTGTTACACTTCCCCCTTCTTTTTCTTGAGATTTCTTACCCCCTAAGAAATCTCACACACACGAGACTCTAAACACCATTCACCATGTGGGTTTTTTAGTTGGGCGCCAATATGACCGATTAGCTTGGGGGTGTCCACACTGTGGCTCGAACCTACGACCCTCAGATTTAAAATCCAACGCTCTACCGAATGAGCTAAAGGGTTTACCCACTAGCTAGTGCTAGTAGGAGCGTGGCTTCACTATTTACAACACAACACCTTGCCACTTTAAACTCTGTTACAAACATATTTAAACAGAAATGTCTGATTTAAAGGTTTCAACTTGTACATGATGTATGCTGGTATTGATAGAATCTACAATTACTAGATTTAGCTATGTAGCTTGAATTACCTTAATGTGCTTTATTTACCTACCCAAAGCAGCTATTTTCAGATACACTCTTCTAAATTAAACTTAATTCTTACTCAAGAGATGTATGTAAAACACTTATGCCCCCTCCCCCAAAATTGAAATTTTTTTATAAGTCCAAAAGGGCATAACTTCGTCATAAATGGTGTGAACGTACCCAAAACAAACTTAAGGTAAGATCTAGTAAATGAAAGATGCCTACAGATTTATCAAATTTGAGAAATTCAAATAAATTCCTTAAATGACGCTTTATAACCATGATAACTTTAGCTTGGTCAAATATGGTGTTTCGGGGCATAAAATTGTAGATAAACAAAATGAAAAATCATATTTTAAACTGTCATTTTTAATTAATAGTTAAAAGAAAAAACAGCCATGAATGTGACAGTTTTTTCCCATTTCAGACATAGAAAATGTATGCAGATTGCCTACAGTTTTATAGAAAACAGTAATTTGTATATTCTTGGCGTCTTCTTTTCAAAAATGTCTGATTTGATATAGGTATTGGGACTACTTTTCATGTGATTTTAAATTAAATTCCATGAAAATACATTATTTCTAAATATTAATTCTATTAGAGCCGTAAAGTATGGGAAAAAAAGTTGAGAGTGATTACTGGTATATATATTTATTATACCTCTGTGAATTTGTTCTATATAAAAATATAACGAATAAACATGCTATCTTTTCCAAACAGCCCCTACCATGAAATAGTTTTTGTGCTATCTGCCCATGGTGAAATAGTCATCAAACTATTCACCGGAAGCATTCTGTTTCCCTCGCTTTTCATATCGGAAAACTTAAAATTGATATTATAGGGATTGTGACGTATATATTATGACGTAACAGAAGTAAAGTTAACATCGGTATAATAAAACACCTTTTTACTGACTATTTGGAAAATAGCAAGTTTATCTTCCCCCTCAACAGCAAACTATTTCCCTCGGCAGCGCCTCAGGAAATAGTTTGTTGTCTTGGGGGACGATAAACTTGCTATTGTCCTCATAGCCAGTAAATAAGTGTATAATAATAAATTTCATTTCAGTATTTGCAACAGCTCTGATGGAAATGAACTGAAACTGCAAATATAATTGGTTTTTTTCTAAGTCTAAGGGGCATAGCTACTTGGCGCGACCATACCCAAAACAGAACTTGACCTAAATATTAATCTGATATATCTGTATACCAAATTTCATTTCAATATGTGCAACGGTTGTAAAGAAAATGAATGGAAACTTAGTGGACTGACAGACCGACAGGCAGCAGCAAAACAATATGTTCTCCCTTCTTCAAAGGGGCCGTGACATAATTAGATTTTTTTTACCTACCCGAAGTTGCTTTTAAAATCAGGTTATAAATCAATTTAATACTTTTTCTAAATTACATATTTTCTTCAGAATATGCAGAAAATAGGACCTTGATGCATTGATCATTTTAACCTTCAAATCCCCTGTAAAAAATAAATGAAAATGTCTGTCTTCACTTGAAAATGAGTCTAAAAGTTTTGAGGCTAAATACAAAAGTCAAACAAAACATTTAGGCCTACTTCTTGAATGGAATAACAAAGAAAACCAGTTTAGGTTAACATGATAATTAATTCATAAATATGTACTTTTGCAAATGTTTTCCTTTTCATAAGTCGTAACACCACTGAAATCAATTCATGGTATCACCATACAAATATAGGTTCCTTGAACGTCATAAACATTTGACGTAATATCTCAGTGACATCATAAAGGGTGGATGGCATTCAAGTTTACTGTTGTATAAATCTATGAAAAAGAAACATTCACGCATTAAAAGTCATAATCAGGCAAATAGAAAATATGAATAAGTCACAAATGAAAATAGAATTAATAGTATCATTGTAAAACATCTCATAGGCCATAAATACAGGTAATTGATTACAAAATTAAATTAATGAGTAGATGCACATGCAATATGCATTGCTATGCACATGTGCATAATATATAAAAACATGAGTCTGTCACAGTAATCATAGTATTTATAATTCAGGCTTTTATTGCCCTCTCTTTCTATATTTTAAAAAATATGTGGGTTTTTTTGAAAAAATTATTGTCCAATGCATGTATAAGGCCAATTTTTTTTTTAAAATTGTTCTTTTAGAAAAAAATTTCCTAACTTACCTTTTGATCCAATAATTCTTACCCCGAGTAGAGAGAGGGACAAACAAATATTTATATTCTAAATATGGCCTAATGTGATTTATTTTGTTTTCTTACAGATGAAGTTCCTCCTCTGGAGGATATGTCAGAAATCTTACAACAAGCAGAGGTCATCAGGTCAAAGGTGAATAGTTCACAGGGTAAACAGTCTGTTGACCCCAGCCTCAGGAGAGCAGTTCCACAGAATGGTCAGGATACTAAGGTAAGGAGTGTTGCAGATACTGGTAATGGACATCTGGCCTGGGGGCCATAAAACTTAGACGAGCTCACTTTTGATCTCGGTCTCACTTTTCCACTATATATTCCTTTGGTAAAAGTGAGACTGAGATCAAAAGTGAGCTTGTCTAAGTTTTATGGCCCCCAGGCCAGATCTTCCATAGAAATATAAACTGGAAATGATTTACATGTAATGTATCATTCCCATTGACAACCAGTCTGTTAATTTTGATGCAAAGATGATTGATTTGGGTTAAGTATTAATTGTCTTTACAGGGCAGAACCCTATAGCTATTTAATAAATATAGCTATAGGGTTTTGCCCTGTAAAGACTCCCTTTAATGAAAGTTACAGCTAGGTTCGTCATTAGCTTAGAAAACTGAGATAAAGAAATCTAAAATTTGAAGGAAGGAATTTCTTAAACTAGTTTGTGGCAATTTGTTCTAATTTGCATCTAATTTTTCAGTAATTGAATTTATTCTATTGAGATTTACACCATGTATAGGTACATAAACTAAGCTGAATACTAGAAATTATAAAACAGCAACTTATAAATGAAAGAAAAATATGGATTTTTATTTTTGTAGAAACCAAAAGAAAAATCATCAGATACTCAAAAGGTGAAATCAGTTGAGAAAAATGTGAGCAGTACACCTTCAAAATCTTCTTCATCCAGTTTTGGGGGGTTCAAAAAAGGATTTTTATTCGGAGGAAACAGTTTTTCAAAGTCAAACTCAAAAGCGACGAGTTCGTCTCCCTCCGGATCAGGTGCCAGGAGTTCATCTGACCTTCCTTATATAACAAAGAAGTCTACCAGTGAAAGTCGTACACTCCCAGAGGTTCAACAAACATTGTCTGCAGAGGCTCAGAAAATAGCACAAAACAAAGGTAAGATGACTGCAGAGGCTCAGAAAATAGCACAAAACAAAGGTAAGATTGTCCGTAGAGGCTCAGAAAATAGCACAAAACAAAGGTAAGATTGTCTGCCGAGGCTCAGAAAATAGCACAATTCAAAGGTAAGATTGTCCGTAGAGGCTCAGAAAATAGCACAAAACAAAGGTAAGATTGTCTGCCGAGGCTCAGAAAATAGCACAAAACAAAGGCAAGATTGTCTGCCGAGGCTCAGAAAATAGCACAAAACAAAGGTAAGATTGTCTGCCGAGGCTCAGAAAATAGCACAAAACAAAGGTAAGATTGTCTGCCGAGGCTCAGAAAATAGCACAAAACAAAGGTAAGATTGTCCGTAGAGGCTCAGAAAATAGCACAAAACAAAGGTAAGATTGTCTGCCGAGGCTCAGAAAATAGCACAAAACAAAGGTAAGATTGTCCATAGAGGCTCAGAAAATAGCACAAAACAAAGGTAAGATTGTCCATAGAGGCTCAGAAAATAGCACAAAACAAAGGTAAGATTGTCTGCCGAGGCTCAGAAAATAGCACAAAACAAAGGTAAGATTGTCTGCCGAGGCTCAGAAAATAGCACAAAACAAAGGTAAGATTGTCCGTAGAGGCTCAGAAAATAGCACAAAACAAAGGTAAGATTGTCTGCCGAGGCTCAGAAAATAGCACAATTCAAAGGTAAGATTGTCTGCCGAGGCTCAGAAAATAGCACAAAACAAAGGTAAGATTGTCTGCCGAGGCTTAGAAAATAGCACAAAACAAAGGTAAGATTGTCTGCCGAGGCTCAGAAAATAGCACAAAACAAAGGTAAGATTGACTGCCGAGGCTCAGAAAATAGCACAAAACAAAAGTAAGATTGTCCGTAGAGGCTCATCAAAATAGCACAAAACAAAGGTAAGATTGTCCGTAGAGGCTCATCAAAATAGCACAAAACAAGGGTAAGCTTTGTCAAAGAGTAGTAAATAATGAAGATATGGTTATTATGGAAAATAGTGGAAAATAAAAGTTCAGTTGATAGCAAAAGCACAAAACAAAGGTTAAAGAATGGGTGGACTTAACGCCCTATTTGGATCTTTTTGAGACTACTCTAACAAGTTAAAAATAAATAAAATCCAAAATATATTACAACTACTACATGGTTATTTTATCTAGAACATATGTACAAAAGCAATGCCTTATTGCCAAGAATCAAAATTGAAACAAGGATACATTAGTGTCGTCTTCCGGAATTTGACATGTACCCGGAGTGGTTTTTAGGTTGCGCTATCAGTATTAATAGGAGGCGGGGCTATCGATTGGTGTCATCATGGTCATTGTTGACATTTCTTTCTCTCTAGAAATTCGAATACATGTTTGGAATATTACAGCGATGTCATTATGATTTTTTTTTTTAAATATGAGGACACGCAAAATTAAAACAACATTTAATGTGCTAAATTCTGAGAACGGCACCAAACATAGTGATTTAAATCTAGGTCAGGTTGAAGAATACAATGTAACTGTTTCCACGAGTACACTCGCAGGTGAACATCACGTTATGAATTGTAATTTTTAACAGGTCAATCGAAGTCGTAATAATGGAAGCGAGAAGTTTGTTTGGAACGTGTTTTTTTTTGTTAAATTAAGTGTGAGTGCACGTTTGTCGGCTCTTCTCCTTTTCATATGACATTATTTTGTTCAATATACAACTACAGTTTACGTAAGAACAGCCGACAAACATGCGCTGACTATGTATTCAGACGATGAAAAATGTGTGACCCTAATTATCTATTGATATTCAACAAATCTTCAGGCACCATGCCATCGATATTTATTTAGTTTACCTCGAAAAGAGCATTTTAAATTCACATCCGTACCATAAATACACAGTAAAGATATCAGGGGTTTATATGATGAAAAAAATTAACATTTTATGGAACTTAAATTTGCAGCATTTTTTCTGGCTAGTTAAGTCCACCCATTCTTTTGTACAGAAATAAGCACACTGATCAAATCTAGCTGTTTTCACTGAATAGCTCAACTAGGTAAGAATTTAGCATGCATTACATTACATACATGTGCATTGTTCATAATATTTTGTAATTTGTTGTATTTATGTAAATGCTGCCATAAGATTAAGATTACATACAGGCATTCTCAGTCTCAGTTCATTAACTAATGATTGCCCTTTGTTGGGCAAGTACACCTCATTAGAAAAGCTTCAAATTCTTCCAAATAAAACAGACTTTACTGAAATATTTGATCTTATATGTTTTCAAATAGACGAGTGGTTGACTGATGGCCTGATGAAGAAGATTGAGGCTAATGATGCGCTGTTTAAGAAGCTGGGAGATCCCCGGTATGTGGAGGCCGTCAATCACTTCCAGACAGACCCAGTCAGAGCCATGGAGCAGTACAAAGACAACAAGGAAATCCAGGAATTCCTCACCTCATTCTGCAAAGTCATGGGTAAATTATTATCACAGGGAATCATGGGTAAATTATTATCACAGGGAATCATGGGTAAATTATTACCACAGGGAGTCATTGGTAAAATATTACCACAGGAAGTCATGGATAAATTATTATCACAGAGAGTCATGGGTAAATTATTACCACAGGGAGTCATAAACTCATGGGTAAATTAATATCACAGGGAATCATGGGTCAATTACAACAGAGTGCCATTTAAAATTTATTGAAAAGAGGGTCAAACAATAACCAGGATCTTTGTATCGATTCATTTAAAGGAAATTTGCTCCTTATTGGTGATAGTGTAACTACAGTATATATCCAGCTGAAAAACACATTGTTTCTGTAATATGTAAATGACTTTAAAATCAAATGTTTTAAAAGAAATTATTGAATTATATCTTGCCTTCATAATAATGTCTATTTATAGCATTTTTATACAGAGTATAAGAATTGAAGAATTAAGTCAAGAAAAAAGAGAAGCTGAATACATTGAAAGTAAATGAACATGATGTAAGGGACATAACTCTTCAATATGTTTCCTTGAAGGTGAACATTTTACTGGCCTGGCTAATCAACAAGACAAAGCAGCCAAACCCAGTAAACCAGCTCCTCCACCCAGTAAAATTGTGGAGCTCAACTCAGACTCGGAAGTCAACAGGGCAAAGACTACACCCTCCCACACCGTCAACCCTAACAGGTCAGAGACTGTGTACACAAGGTCACCGGCAGAGGGCGCTGATCTGTCAGTCAGGAGCTCCACCAATCCTAACCAGGCTACTGCAGAGGATGAGAGGAGAATGCAGGAGATTCTAGCCAATCCAGAGATCCGTAACATTCTTATGGATCCACAGATAATGAATCTGATTGAGACTCTGAAGTTTAATCCTGATGAAGGAGCCAGGTATGAAACTATTTTAATATTGATTTATTGATTATTTTTATTTTATACTCCTGCTTGAATGTATTTTACAAATATTTAACATGAACATCTTGAAAAGCTCCTTATGCACTTTGCAATATGACAAAACTTTCATAAAATCTTTTATTGCATAGCTTCATACATCTCTTACTGTATGTTTTATCAGACACATACAATCAAAATGTAATTTGAATTTACCACTGGCCTTCCCATCAACATACAAGTATACACTCAATCCTTTCTATAATATTGATAGGTATTGTCATTTCTTATCAGGAAATCAATCCTTCTATTCCATCACTTTATATCAACCAAATTTATACATAAATGCTTTTAATTATTGATTATGATCAAAAACATAATGATAATTAATATCTGTGGTCCAAAATTACTGTAAGTCTAGAAATTTTTACGTCGGTTTTATTTTGCAAATTCAAGTCAAAATGCTATTGATTAATTTTTGCGTTTCAAGATTTTATGAATGACCACTGCTTTGTTTACATTTTCTTATTGGTGATTCATTCTTGATAAAATATTTTTGCAAATGCATTGAACTTGCAAATTTGCTAAAAATTTACCTACACCAGTAAAAATTTCCAGATTTACGGTATTGAATTCAAATACATTAATGTATTTAAAGATTTAAACTTACCTCGAATATTAATAACAAATAGATGTTAAATTATGACAACATAATCATGATAAATCTGTTCTTTGTTTAAATGTTTTTGTCCAGTTTTAAATGTGTACTTGCAGGATTCTACAAAACTCTGACCTTGAATTGAGAGGGAAAGTCAACAAGTTAGTAGAGTGTGGACTTCTGCAGTTCCAGGGCTAGAGAGAGAGAGAGAGAGAGAGAGAGAGAGAGAGAGAGAGAGAGAGAGAGATTCAATCTAATAATTTACTGTTTGCTCCATCTAGCTTGTGCAACACAAGATGGATCAGAGGATCTGATTTTGATCAAATTGGAGAGAATGTTATAAATGGTAAATGATATTAATGTACACCACAAAAGATGAATTAATGCTACTGTTGTTTATCTGACTTGTGAACAAACTATTTTTTATGCATACTGTAATATTTATGTTTAATATTTTATTTATTTACAAAGAGGATCAGAGTTTTTTGATTTACCTGACATTATTATTTGCAGAGAACATGTAGAAATATGTGATTTCTTTTGTAATTTTCGACTATATTTTATCTCAAAAGTTTTCATATATGCAGCCAGGTAATATGTTTTAAATACCCAGTAATTATAGCTATGTTTTATTTGTTCATTCAACATTCATTTGATTTTTTTATACAGTTTATTTCTTTATTCATTGGACTTAAAACATCACGTAAAATTAGTTTTTGTATGAAAAACTGATGTAGTATAAGGCAGAAAGAGTTATTGTTCTTTAGGCATATGATTCCGTCCAGTTGACATTTCACCAGATTCTGATTAAACAATTTTTCTTTTGCAATCACTTGTATTATCTCTGGTACATGCATCATAAGATCCAGATGTAAAAAATATTTTGTTTGAGTTATGTATTAAAGTGGGCTATTTACTGAATCCATCAAATGTTGCAGCAGAATCGCTCTGCACATTTTGTAAAAAAAAAAATCTGAAACGTTTAAAGGAGAATGACAACATTTCGAAGCTTTTAAACACTTTTATTTTAAAAACTTAAATACATCAAGTTAATTAAAAGAACTGTGGGGAAAGACTGATGGGTTAAAGTATGTGAGATGCTGAAAAGACAGTCCGTGATTACAAGGGGAATAACTCTGCTCACAACAGATTTCCTCAAAGTCGTTAAAAGTCTGAAATTCCTGGATATTGAACGAATCATTTAAGTCTGTTATGTGGGGAATACTTGTATCTGTTTCACAGATGTAGGTTTCGTTATGGAGGGACTGATCACGTGATATCACCTGTCGAGGACTGGATGACGAGACAGGCTTGTCCAGTCGCCAGGGGGCGTGAGAGCACGTGGGTCCTGTGTTTGTGGGTCTTTCCCTCAGACCAACAGGGCGGAGCGGTAGATAGGGGCCATTATTTACAGCATTCCAATTAACCTGAAAACAAATAACAGTCATAAATCAAAGAATCGCTTGTATGATATCTACACTTTTTTCATTGTTTATTTTATTCGAAATATCTATTAATTTAAGATAATTTTTTTCCCCGAATCCTGGAGGGTGATTCTCTCCTACTCTCCCTGCTCTTTCTTATATTACCAGAGCTTGTCTGTTTAATTTGCACTTTGAAATCAATATTAAATAATAATTTCAATGCTTCCAAAAATTACAAATTGAACAGAAAATTTTAGAAAATCTCTAATTCTATTTCTTCTTTCTTTCTATTTTTTCTTTCTTTCTTATTTATTCTTTAATTTATTATTTAGAGTATTTTTAGGGGAAAAATAATATTCTGAATTATTTTACCTGAGGAGCTTGGACTACGAAGTTCTCTTTCATCCCTGAGGACTGTACATCCCGGCAATAATCCACAAAATCCCTGTACCCCAGAACTCGACACAGATATTCTATATACCCGATAGCATTAGTCAGAACCTCCATCTTAGAAATTCTAACTTCAGGGTCCTGGCCACACGACGGAAGTTTTCTACGGAGTCTCTTGAAACCTTCGTTCACCGCCCGTATCCTATTCCGTTCTCGTCTGTTTCGTCTTTCTACAAATTCGGAAGGTCTCTGTGCATGCGGTATATGCTTGCGCTTTCTTTTAGATTTTCGGGTAACATTTTGATTTTCTGATATGCACATATTTGCCGTTATTGTATTGCAGTACATTGTAACAACTAATCGTGTAGATCTAAACAAAACGAAGGAAGTGTTGAGGACTTGGGTAGAACGAGATATATGTATACTTTTTCTTGAGAAATTTATTAGTGTCATCGTTGATTCTCTAAGTATTTTACAGAATGCAGAGTCGGTGTCTTGGAGAGATAATTGTAGAACCGACCAGTTCCTGGGAATCTTTTACTATTCTCTACCTGTCAGCGCTTAATCGCTAATCGTTATAACAAATCGGGGCCCAGTGCGCTTCCCTGGCGCCGATATTGCACGGCGCGAAATTAACCCGCGGCCACGATTTCTCTCGCCCTATCCATGCTGGAGGTGTCGGTCCGTTAAATTTGTATCTATGTGTATAAGAATAAAGGCGATGAAGTGGAATTGTACAGCTAATTGAATGAAATTACCGTTGATTTGGTATTTTACATCATAAAATTAAGAAAATTGGAAAATTTGGCTTCAGTCGTTAAATATCCAATAACATCGACCCAAGTAACAGACTACAAGCATGTGTTGATTAATTTTTTTTTTTTTCATGATCGAGTTCGATATATCCTTAAAAATGGAAAACCTTCCTTTATTTCTGGGGACTCTCAATATCCGCGGATAAATAAATTTAAATAAATAAAAATATTTCATTAAAATTAATAATTAAATAAATTTCCTCTAAGGCTTCTGTTCTTCGGAATTTGAATGTAGAAAGTGTATTATGTGGACTTTTCATCGGACACGATTGACGATGACTTCCGTTTTATACTGCAATGTTTTTTTTAAATTACCAGATGATTAAGAAACTCGGTGTTTGGAAATGTTTCACTAATATTACCTTCCAGAATATGAAGTATTTGACATTTTTCTTTTATATACTCTCGCATGGCTTTATGCTATTGTAACATTATGCCTTTAATTATTGATAATTACAATATGTAAATGAATTTTGATAAGTCGTATGGTGCCAAAAAAAAAACTTGATTAGGAGGGGGCACACGTCCCCTCCCCCTTTGTTATTACATACGAAGTGATTAAATCAAATGAAGATCAGAGTTTAAATTAAAATATTGGGGTTTTTTTGGCGACGATTGGATGGTTCGCTACCAAATCTTCATGTAAAAGTTATGAAAAACTCAAGTATGTATTACTTTTAATAATAGGCCTTTTCATAAATTCAACTAATTAATAAGGAATTTCGGAAACTTAAATCTGGAATGGACTTTACATTGGTGTTATTCACGTGTATATCGACCTGTAGAGGATGGGTAGTTGGTTTTTGTTTTGTTTGTTTGTTTTGTTTGTTTGTTTGTTTGTTGGTTTTTTTTAATCTTTATCTACATTTGTGTCAGAATTATATATGTGTACACAAATTGTATACATGGTGCACATGGCGTGTTCCCTTCTGTACCTAACCTACACTGTGGATTTATTTGATTTTGTGGTTGCTCAACATTCCTCTAAAATTCGTGGGTACCCTTCATCCCAGAACTAACACATTCCATGAACTTTGTTTTTGAGGGTTTGTTGATATGTCATTTCGTAGACATGTGTGAATTAACGAAAAATCGTTCCCTAGAAGTATATGTACATATGTATACAATCCTCCGAAAATTTATTGGTACCTAGAAAGTATGAAGTGAAAGTAAACTTTAGATATAAATTAGAAATTGTTAGCATTGAATTCAGGTGAGATGCCAAGGAAATTATCTATTTACAATCAATTATTTAGTCTACGTTATGTTACCTGAACAAATATTTCTAAGTATTGTTTTGAATACGATAATTGCATGCCATTGAAATCGAAAATTTAACGTTTTCTTTCTTTTTTTTTTTTTTAATTTAATTCATTATAATCAAATTGTTCTTCCCGGGTTCATAAGAATTTTATTAAACAATTTTATCAGTAAATAAAAAACGAATTAAGTGGAAAAACAGAGAAATAAGAAAGAAATCCCAGTTCATTACAATGATACGTGCTTCAGGAAAGATGTATCGTACCTGTCAACGACACGTCAAAAATCGTGCCACGGCTTCACTTAGAAGTCGGTAGTAGACCTAAATTCCTGGCCGTGTCGATTGTCAACTTTATAGTTTGAATATTAGATTGCACTTTGTGACATACACTGTACATGTATTTGATTATTAAAAATTTATTATAATGAGATTTTTATTTGTGTTGTGATTTCACTACTCTTTCGTTTAAATTGAAAAAAAAAATCTAAGGAAATTAAGAAATAAAATAAATTAAAAATAAAAACTACTGAGGAAAAACTATTTGAAAATTAATTTTCTTAAATGATATAAAAATTAACAAATATATTTTTTAGATAATTCACATCTTAATTAAATGTTTTGCGTTGTTTATATCCCAATGCAAAATTTGTACAGTAAGCTAGAGAGAGAGAGAGAGAGAGAGCATGTACTTACAGAAGTTTGAAACATTACTTATACTTACATGTATACGGTATATTATGTTAGTTTAAGTCCATTGAAGTATCACTAATTTGACTTTAAAAATAATAAAAACGTCGACTTTGTTCTCATTATGCACAGATCATCCTGTATCCAATCTTTTGATATACCGTAATACTTGCGTATGTAAAAAAAAAAAAAGAAATCATGCCAAGGAAACTGCAGTATAACTTTTAATTTGAAATTATGATATGACAAAGAAAAAAACCCAGAAAAAATACAGTTTCAGTGTATAATTTATATACATGTACTTAAATCTGTAATCGTCATCCACGTAATTGAGAAACACACAACACATAAAAATGCATAAAATCTTCATTATGTCGATTTATGTGATAAATCACAACAAAAATCTGATTTTCTGATTGACATTCGTCATAATTCATGAACTTTGACCCGGAGCAATGGCGAAGGAATAACATATTCAGTGATAAAATTTTAATGCTTCTTGCTGCAGTTTTATACGTTTCCTCCTTAACAAAAATAAAAAAAAATACGAACGTTTACTCTGTAGCTTACTATGACAAAAGAATTTACTAAAAATTTTACATTATTGATTAAGGTATGTTAACATTAATTTGTTTTGTTTGAAGCAACTGAATAATTCACTACATTTGATAATTTTTTTTCAAAACCTTAAAAAATAATTGCTGCAGATCTGTAGCTCAATTGCTGGTCTGAAAAAAGGATGGGCGACCAGAGAGCTACAGTGCCACACGCTGAAAAAGTTTATATTGATTGCGCACAAAAAGTGCGCAAATTCTTCACTTTTTTCACCGAAGTTTTCCAAAAAAATACTGACCATGTATTTCAAACATATTCTTTTCTTACTTTCACAATAAATCTGTATGTACAAGTCATGCTCGAAGAGCATTGGGTCAAGTTACCTTGCAATCTAATATTGAAGTATGAATAAACGAGATTTTCTACGGTCATATTTTTAGGACCAAAAGGGCCGTAAAAACGTTTTGGAAAATTAAATATCTTGTTGTGAAAGTGGTAAAAGAATATGTTAGGATCATACAGCTATTAAGAATTTGAAATGGTGGCATAAATAAACGGAGAAATAAATCGAGGAACACCGCTCCTTTTTGTGCGCAATAAAGATACATGCGCATTTTTTCAATGGGTGGCACTGTTGCTCTCTTATCCACCCTATTTTTTTTAAACTAGCAAGCTACATTTAAAGATCTACAGCTAAAGATATACATGCTTGCTTGCATATACATGTATAAATACATGTTTAATTATATAAACAATTTCAATGCAGTTATCAGATAGCAAGACATAGTTGTGCCATCGTTGGCCCAATTTTTTTTCAAACGTTGACCCACTGTTGGTAATCTTACGTTGGCCTACGGTAATTTTGTTCATCGGCCAAACGTTGGTCCAACATGTTGGCATATTATTGGGCCAATTTAGGTATAATGTATGCTAACTAACAGCCAATCTAAGTAACTGGTTGGTTAGGTTGGCCCAACGTTGGTCCTATGTTGAAATGTCAGATGGCATATTGTTGGGCCAACGTAGTTTTAGTGTATGCAAGCTAACAGCCAACCTTAACAACTGGTTGGTTAGGATGGCCCAATGTTGACCCTTTATTACAATGTCAGATGGCAAATTGTTGGGACAACGTAGTTACTACTACCAACTCGATAATACTATCTCTTTGAATTACAAACTTGGGCCAACGCTGGGCCAACATCAACATCCCTCCTTCTTTGGAAAGTAAAGTGAATGGGAGTTGCTAACGTTAGACCAACGTTGGGCCAACATAGGAATTCTGTCATGGTCGAGAAGGTTAGCATGGTAACATTGATCCAACGTTGACCCAACGTTGTTCCCCCCAACGCCAACAATACAACCTTTTGCCGATGTTGGCCTAGCATAGTCATGCTATCTGGGTTATAGTCATTCTAAAATTTAGAAAAAGAAAAAAATATTAGCAAGGTACATTTTGTATTTGAAATATGCTGTTGAGATAACGATCAGTATTCGAGCTCAAATGTCCCTTAAACATTACAAAATTGTAGCAGTACAAAAAACGGACCTCTAAAACACCAGGTGGGATCAGGTGCCATGGAGGAGAGAACATCCCCTGCCAACTGATCACATCCGTCGTGTGCTCCTTGTCATGATCGAGAGTAGAACTGGTCAGTTTTTAGAACGTGTTTCTTATATCCTTTTGATTCTCAATAAAATATGTTCATAACAAATAGCGGAAAGAAATCCGTAGACAACTACGTGATAAAATAATGACAGACCAATCAGTATAAAAAAAATCGAGCATTCAACTTCATGATAAAGTGAATTTGCTGATAAGGCCAATGTATCGACCATAGAATTTATGAAATGATGACTTTAGACGACACTGTGATATTATTGGTATGAAAAACGTCAATCAGCATTCAACTTCATGATAAAGTGAAACTGCTGACAAGGTCATTTTATCGACCATAGAATTTAAGTAATGATGACTTGAGACAAGACTGTTGATATGTTTACTTCATTGACTTGTTCTTCAATAATTTGCCTAGTTTTATTTACGTAGAGCATGCTCTTGCGTATCGAATCAACTGAGATATATATACGCCGTATGCAGGCGATGAAGCTATATTGCTGCATAAGTAAGGGACGTTGATTATTGAAAAGTTAAAGCCATCACGTTTATCATAGAGCTTGGATGTTAGATAACCACTAAACGTCTTTTTCTATTAAAATATCAAAATAATAAATCAGATGTGTCAGACTCTGTGGTATCTTTTATTTCAAGCTCAATGCATGGGATGTGTCGTATTGATATAAAAATGGAAATAATCATCGATAATTATATTTACAAATAACATCGTCGATGAATTGGAATGTAGAGTTGAAAACCATAGCAAGCGTTTTCTTCCTTTCACGTACAAGAGTTTGAACGAATTCTGCTTCATATGAAAATACAGAAACAAGACTTCTGATAATGGGGCTCAAGTTATAGTTATAAAATCATTGAAAACAAAAGAAATAGATACAGTAGGAATTCAGAAGTCGGACAGTTATGCCTGATAACTAATGAAATATAATATGCTTTGCCTATCGAATAACAGAAGTACATTTTTCCTCGTTCTCTGAACTCTCCTACAATTAACTAGCCAATTCAATTTAAAATTCTGTCTTTGAGCTGATTAATTAGAAGAATTGTTAATTTTACACGTGAACTTGACAAGACCTTAATTAATAAAACCTTGACAACACCGTGTTTAACATACATTTCCGTTGTTTGAAAGACAAATATTATAGCCTTTGTGTCAATCAACATTTTAACATGCGGCCATGCCCGTATTATATACAATAAATTACATGGTCACGTGAGAATAGAGAGAAGGAGAGAAAAGTTTTGGAGAGGGAAGACACCCCAACTTTTTTGTTTATGTAATTAATTGCCATAGGCCAAAAGATAATTATCATTTTTCACTCACTTACCCGTTGTGGACTTTTTAATGCCTTATTCCAATCAAATGGAAAGGGTTTTTGTTTGTTTTTTTAAACGTCCTCTTGAAATATTGTCACTCACATAGAAACGCTACCACTTGCATATGAAAATTAGCTTTCAATGTGTTTATTAACATATAAAATTATTAAACCATATTAAAGATGTTAAAGCTACAATTTACATCTGATACGAAATTTGAAACGTGTTTTAAAATGCAAAAAAATAAAATAAATAAAATAAAATTAATGAAAATAAATAAATTTGAAATTATTTTTAAATCAAGCATTAAACATTTTCTGTTTCATGAACTAACACTCTTTTGCTTTTTAAAAAAAAAAAAGTTTCTGAATATTGAACATAATTTAAGAAGTCAGCAACAGTTCATACTTAATCAAAAAATAGCTTGTATGTTAGAATTGTAAATTCATTTAATTTTCAGCATGTTTTCTTATTTTACAAAATATTCCCGTTGCTTGTGTTCCGAAGTACAGACACCTTGTTTTGCACTAGATGTAGAAGCTTTCAGTCATATGAAAAAAATAATACGTAACATGGTGATTTTACCCAAACTATAAAAATGCGAAATATGTTTGACTTGAAGAACTTAAATCAGCAGGTTTTATACAAATTTACAACAATTACCTATAAACAACATGATATGCATATGTTTTATCCATGATTTTTTTACTAGCCTTTTCATTTTATTTATTTAATTTTGGTGAACTTAATCACAGAACAATAATATCCAAAAAATGAACAAAAATGATTATACCTAGCTTGACATTTGTACACCCTAACCAAATCCACAACCAATAATACCCATTCCAAAATATACCAAGTCCTACTTTAATGTCAATCAATTTCCTTTTTTCATTATCCGATAAAATAACCCTACATCTATAAGGTCAATTACATAAGTTAGTTTACTTCACTTGACACATTCCTCAGGTTTGTTATTTCCCGTAACTCTTATGTATTCTTATTAAATGGCCTTAATTAATTCAAAATAATGTTATTGCATTATTGATGGGCCTGTTGTTTATTGCCGATATTAACATGTAAATATGCATTTTGAAATAGAATATCCTAATTAATATAATCATATGATCATAACCTGACAACCCTGGAATGTTTCCCTCCAATCTCATGAATATTTCATTACCGATCTATCTGATATATAAAGCGAGGAGGGAACCAGTGTTGACATAGAACCAGATTCCCAGAGCTAGAGATTGACTGACATAGGTCCACTACTGAAAAAGAAATGGTAAGAATTTTTCCTATTTCAATAATATTGTTTGTTTTATTATGTAATTGGTGTAAAATATGAAACATTTTCCCCTTTATTTGATAGAAAATATGCCATTTTTCTCTTGAAAAAATGTTTTCTCCTGCAAACGTCTACTTGAAGTATTGTGCAGGAAATATAGATGTTATCTTCTTTTATTTGCAAGCACTACATTTCACTTAATGATTAGTATATGTATTTTCAATTCCCAAAAACAACAATTGTATGTGAATATGATTTCTTATTAAATTGTTCTTTTACGTTTCAGGATTATGTAAAGTATCTTGCTCTGTTCTTCGCATTGCTGTCTGTTTCCATGGTTACCATGGCAGACGATAGTAGCGAAGATGTTGACGAGGACAATGAAGACACTGAAAACGAGGCTCAGGAGGAGGAAGCTACAACCGTCATCGAGGAAACTCCTTCTGTCAGCTCAACAGTTATACAAAGTGGCGGATCAAATGCCGCTTCAACAGTGATACAGAGTGGTGGATCCAATGTAGTGGTAACTACGTATGGAGCTGCACCAAAAACAAACATAGTATCTAAAACTGCCACCAAAGCAAAGGCCACTATCTCTAAAATCACCAAAAAAGTTAACCGGATTGTTGCATTCCACCGTCAGCGAGCTTCATTCTTTAAATGCCAGACTTCCTGTCTTGTGGGTGCCATTTCCTGTATGAATACATGCCGCAACGAGGGGTCATACACATTTTACAGAGACCAGTACATGGTGTGTGGAAGAAAATGTCGATTCAGCCAGTACCAATGTAAACTGGGCTGCAAGAATGACCTCAGACGAATTAGGACCGAACAGATGCGATCTCTACGAGCGTAGACGTAACAATTCATTCTGTATAAAACTCCAGCTACCACAATCAAAGCAAATAATATTTGCTCTTATAAACATTGCCCCAGGCCTCCAGTACAATTCCAGAGAGGTTCTTGAACAAAACTGACACTTTACATCCAACAGTATTCGAAACATTTTGTTCGAGTTGTCGGGTACGCCGGTTTCAGGGATTTAGAGATGTAACATCAAGAAATCATTTGTAAATGATGCTAGCGTCTTTTGTGTGAAATCCATGTTGTTCACTGTTTTTCTTTGTGTTTTCTGTTGTATTCATTTAATTTATTATATATTATTAAACAAGTTCTTATCTAAATTGAATTGATTTTTATTTTCATTTTATTTCTAGATAAAAGTTCGAATGAAATAATTTTAAGGGAAATTTAATTGCGAAATTTTGGTTTGAGGTTTAAGATCTTACTGTACAGTATTACTGTACTAAGGGTATTGTGAAAGTTTGATTAAGCTCAACAGTGTGATTATTTTTTTTTTTTCAGCTTTGATTTTTATGTCAACCTATATTGATGGATATTGACATTAAAAATGAAAAAAAAGTACCGGGAGACCTTTTAACAGTATTTGAAAGTTCTCAAAAGGAATAATTCGTTTTAGGGTTCAGAGATGGATTGGGGGTCAGCTTTCTGTCATGGGGTGGTGACAGGTGCTAGATCACGGTGTATGGTAGACTCTGACATTACATTGCAGACAATGGCGGAGAAATCACGAACAGTAAAGGGCAATCGGTCGACATTCATTAATGACTGGTAATCTATTCAATTAAAGGCATGATTGCATGAAAAATTAAAATTTATGTTAATGTTTAGATCACTCATCAAATTGAGCTTCTCATGATTTTATTGATATTGAATTATATTAATATTAAGAAGATTTTAATTTTGATTTTACATAATGGAAGTTTTGATTATTAGGAAAAATGTACAATGTCATGCACTTCATTTTTGGCTTCAATATATGGCGTGTATAAAGGTATGAATTTTGCCTACAAGTTTAATGCAATCTAAAAGTACCATTGTGCCTGATGTTTATATTACACAATCCGGAGTAATTTTTACTACAAAAAATATACTTTAACAAAAAAGAAATACACTTTGTTTTTACGCAGAACTCATTTTTGATTTATTTGGATATCCGGTTTCTCCATTTCTGCAGACAAGTTATATACTATAGAACCAAAAATATATTGATAATAATGATAGTAAACGTTTTAAACTTCAGTTGGACCAGATCATATAAAGATTACGATGCCGAAAAATGGATTACAATACAATTATTATTGATATACTATTGATATGCATATAGCATACATTTCAAATGGCGAAATGACTTTTGAAATATTGAACTGGAGAAAGGGTTTGTGAAATTCTTTTAAAGACAAAAATGCAGTCTTTTTGAAAGGAAAATGAAATTGAAGGAGGGGGAAATTTTAGAAAACTTAATTGAAAAAGGTGCGCGTAGCTCTATTTCATGAAGCAACATTTGTTTTTCATTTTCCAATGTATCCCTTGACAAATCGTAATGAAAGGACATAAGCATTTCAGATTTATTGCTCATATGCCTTTTTGTATATGTAATTGAACAGGAATTAGGCACAAGTTCTTCAACAGGATTCAGAACTTTAAAATTACGTTAAGAATAGGCTAAAATCATTTTCTTTCTCCATTTCTTTTATTACCCTTGCAATTGCAACTCGTAATAGCATTATGTTTGCAACGCCAAGAGATATTCATTTCCAAACTTAGCTTTTAAACTCAGCAATTGTTTTTTAGCGTGGAAGTGGAACAAATGCTTTAAATTTGAAAATGAATTTCTTGTTTTTGTAAAAAAGAATCACAAACGGTCTCAATTTTCTTTTTAAATGTGAATATGCAGCAATAATTATTGTTGTTTTAGTTCCAAAGAAAGAGAGAAAAAATATAATGAAGAGAAGAATGGTAAAAATCAGCCAATTTTTTTTCTGATTTTTCTACCACTTTGCTTTTCCTAACAAATTTCACCAAATTGTATTACACTTTAAGCTCCAAGCTATCAAACTCTGTTTATTGTCATCTGTAAAACTTTACTAAGAGTGATTTCTCTATATTTTTAATTGTGTAATATCTTTTAGGCAAGAAAACACAGCTGCTTTTTCAATAAAAATGGAACTCCTAAATGTACTTACCTTGTCATTGGTCTTTTGAAAAATTATTTTGTTAAAGCACATTTTGATTGCAAACACAAGTACTCTGAAGTCGACATAAAAAAGATATTTGAGTTTCTGATAGCCAAAATCTAAGTGTTTTTTGGAGACCATGTCTTCCAACAATCAATCGGAATTCCTATTGGAACCAACTGCACCCCGTTATAAGCAGACCTATTTTTGTAGTGATATGAAGCAGAATTTGTGCAAAATCGTATGCGTGGAAAGAAGAAAACACTTGCTGTGGCCTTCAACTCGACATTTAGATTTATCGACGACGTATTATCAATTAACAATTGTAATTTCCATTCGTTTGTCGATAAGATATATCCTGGTGAGCTTGAGATAAAAGATACCATAGAGTCTGACACATCTGTTTAGGATATTTTACTTGAAAAAGACAATGGTAATCTAACAACTAAGCTCTATGATAAACGTGATGACTTTAACTTTTCTATCGCCAACTTCTCTTACTTATGCAGCAATATGCATGCACCTTTGATACCTGCATACGGAGTTTATATCTCTCAGTTGATTCGATACGCAAGAGCATGCTCTAAATGTGAACGATTTCTAAACCGAGGTAAATCATTGACACACAAATGGTTGAAACAAGAATATCAGCAATCTCATTTAATTTAATCATTTCGAAACTATTACGGTTGATACAATGACCTTGTCAGCAAATACAATTTATCATTGAGTCAAATGCTGACAATTTACATACTCATTGTTAGTCTATCATTTATAAACTGAAGTGACGACGAATTTTTCCGTTATTTCCCTATCATTACAAGGAACACACGGCAGGTGTGACCGGTCGGCAGGGGATTCTCACTCTCATGGTATCTGATCCCAACTCTGGTGTTTTGGAGGTCCTTGTTTGCTCTGCTCCTATTTTGCATTGTTTCATGGACTTTTTATCTTGAATACTGTTTGTTATCTCAATATGTTACATAGGGTCATCTGTTCGTAAATTATATATTTAATAAAGACTTTTAGTGGCCTGTATTTCTATATCTTTAATGCAAAAATATAAAATTGTTCGAGTGTACTAATGATTTTATCTAGATATCCAGATATAAAACAGATGACTTAGTTTATGTCGTATATTCTATTTCAAGCTCCCTTATATTTATCGAGCCGACAATTGAATGGAAGTAACTATTTCTTAAATAAAAGTGCCTCGTCAATATATCTAAACGTAAATTTGAAAGCCAAAACAAGTAATTTTTTCTTCTCATGCAGAACTTACAAATTCTGCTTCACATGCTTACAACAGGCCGCAATTGATATCCATGGGAATTTCAATAGATTATTGGAAGACCTGGTCTCTGAAAACAACATTAGATAATGTCAATCATTTAAACTCAAATATCTTTCAATATCAAGACCAGGGTACTTGCATACATAAAGAAAACCGTTTTTTTATGCTGATAAAAGGACACAACCATGCAATGAGATGATAAAATAACATAAAATTATGAACATCACATAATCAATCGAAAAAGATATTGATATAGCTATATTTTCTCAAATGTCTTACTGCAGTGTACATGTAAGACCCGAAGATTGATCGAATTATAAGACCTCTTCTACCTTAACATTAAGGGGGGACCTATGTCCAAAAAGTCTTTGTGTGAAATTTTCAAAACTTTGACATTTCTTTCCTGACCACTTCCTTTTAAATTTAAGGTACTAAAAACAATACCTTTATATGCTTATTTTTACACAGGAGCACGTGCAAAAACAGTGTGAAATGCTAAAAATGGATAATCTTCAGACATTATTGTTCTACTCCAAATATGCGCTAAAAAGAACCAAAATTGTCAAATCACATTCGAAATCAACATGTATTTAATTTATATGACTTGTATCTTTAAAATGAAGGCAAATTCATTGTTATTCATCTCGCATGAAAAATTATAAAGGAGCACAAAGTAAGTATCACCCCGTTTTTCTTCTCTTATTTTTTTTTACAATTCCGACATGCATAACAGGTAATATCTTTAAAAGTCTTTGTGTGAAAATATTGTAATGATTATTTTTTGAAAGAAATGACCCCTCTCTTTATTTTAAGAAAGAAAAAAAGTATACCTTTATGATATAATAAACGAGAAATATGACGCTTTCTTTTATTTTCTTACTCCTCTGTCATAAATATTGACCTTTCTGCACTAAAAAAGGGAAAGTTTGCACTGACAAACATCTGAATATAAATCTATTTTGCAAAAAACGAGTATTTTGATTTGATAAGAAATAATTTAAACAGATAAACTCTTTTCTTCTTCATTCTAATCATTCTGCCCCCCCCCTTTCAACAACCATTTTTTATCAACATATCATGAAGGTATTTCTTCACAACTGAAATTGCTATGAATTATCAACCAAAGGAAGAGAATTTTAATATTAACAAACTCCATAAATCAAATAAAACTGTTAAAAATGATGAAAAAAATTCTTTTTGTAAATTGTGTACGTTATTTAATAATAACAATGTTAAGCTTATAATAACAGTTGCAAAAACAAACGTCGCTATTGTGACGTCACATAACGCTGCTTTGACGTAGAACGACAAAGGTCCCCCCTTAAGTCTATACAACTTAAAATAAAACCGGTGAAGTGGCAAGGACTATAATTTTGGCTGACTGCGATGTATGAAAATATCTCTTTTTCTGCTTCTGAAAAAATCTACAGTTCAATGGATAAAATTAAAATTTTAAAGAAAGACATACACAGAAAACTCCTACAATAACAGAAATTAATAACTTTTATATAACAAATCACACATTATCATATACATGTAGAGATGCGTGCCAAAAGTGAAGAGAATTTATATTTTTTTCTAAATATATATTTTTTTATCTGAATTTACTGGAATTAAAGTATTTCTTACCACAAATTTCTTGATGATCAAAAAAATTGTAATATTTGTAAAAACAGTAGTTTTATCTGATCGGCATTGTAATTTAAGTGCGACTTGAAGACTTGATTCGTATACGCACGATAGATTATATAGTCAACACTGATCTAGAATTGTAGTACCGATGAAAGTGATAAACTAACTTTTTCTTTAAAAAAAAAAATAAATTATGTAAATAATCCTCTACAGAAAAAAAAGATACTTCATTTTTTCTAGCTTAATTACTGAAGTAAATATTGAAATTGGGCAAACATGGCCAGCTATTCAATTTTATGTAGTTTTCAAGGAAATGAAGAAAAAAATTAAATTATCTTCACTTTGATGCGCACATATGTACATTTTTCAGTGTCTCAAACTGTCTTCAAGAATAAAAAAATAAAATTATTAAAAGGTGAAGCTACTCAATAGTTGATGTTATTGATACGTCATTTCAACTGGATTTTAGAACAGTTTGTTTTTATGCAAAAAACAATAACCTGCTTGCCCCTATCCATATCGTATATCATTTAATGTATTTTGGTTTTTTTTTTTAATAGAAAATCAGATCGGAACACATAAGTTACCCTCTCCAGATTCCATCTAAGCATTTACCTTCAGGTATAAGGTAGAAATCCACCATTAACATCACATAGTATACCGTAGTCCTTGAAGAGATGATGTACAAGGTACATTCTTAACCAACTTTAATCTTTGGACAAATTAAACATTATCTATGAAATTAATATAGATGCACAAAAGCATTTATGCACGTGACAGAAATATGCACATTGTCATGGATTCTGTTAATTTTAAAGTGATTAGCATTCAGTTGGATTCCAGAAATTGTTTTAAAAAATAATTTTCAAAGTATATGCACGAAAATCTCTCTCTCTCTCTCTCTCTCTCTCTCTCTCTCTCTCTCTCTCTCATATTTTTGTAAATATTGTACATATAAACAATAAATATGAAACGTAATGTAAACGTTGTGTTTGTTTACAATGAACCCTTACCTAATAGATTCTTGATTTATTTCTTGCGATTAATATATTATTATTTAATATACAAGAAAAAAGTAAACAAGGATTCTGGAAGATCTTAAGCTGTTAGAATCCCTATTTATTTTGATATATATGATGTAATGTATAGTATCATTTTTTCTGTGTCATTCTGAAAAAATGCTGCAGGTTGCAGGTCCGTTTGTGACAAACGTTTCAATTTTTTTGTTTTGAACATATTTTTATTGACAACTTGTCAAAGGGAATGGACACAAGTTCTAAAAACTAGATACTACATAAAATATCAAAAGCCATACAATATTTACACAGATTCACAATTTTACAACAATACATACTATATACATGTACATGATCGTAGAAGAAGGGTGTAGGGAAGGAGGGTGGAAAAAAACTGACAAGCTAATTACATATAACTGTCCAAATCCTGGATTTTTCAGTGCTTCAGTAGACAGGAAGGCTGTAAAGAACATTTACTATATAGCAAAATACTATACTGAGAAAAAAGTATACACGTCCTGCGGGCCCGTGTTGCAATATTCATAATTTAAGCAAATAAACTTGAACCAGAAGAAAACAGTTATTAACCTCCGCTAACAAGTCTCTAATTAATTAGAACCGGGGTTAAAAATTAATTAATCTTCAAAATAATTGAACCAGCTTGTAGCTTGTACAAATTGACAGTCGTAGACATAAATTAACACACTACGTGTGTTTGACAATGAAAGGGAAGTGCGCCGGTCTGTGATTGTCATCAATGTTCAGATTATTTGATACATTGTATTGCTGTAAACATAAAAAATAGGAGAATTTTCATCTTGTCAAATAATTTTTGAAAATGCTGATTTGCATATGGAAGAAAAATTATTTTGTGCAAAAGATCATATAATTCTTTTTATCAAAAAGTAGACATAACAGTATGTAAAAATTAGTATACAGTATATTAGCAAAATTAATCTTTAAATGTCAAACCATTCAACCTAATAAAAAAGATAAGTAAAGGAAACACTAAAGATAACGAGATAAAAATTTTATTCTGATAACTTTCCACTGAGAACATTTGGGCAGAGTTTGATTCCATAAAAGTTGCCCCCAAAAAAATATTTTGTAAAACTCGATACAAATGCCTAGTCTTTTGAAACTAGGGTTTGGTTAACGTTATCCCCCGTTTTTCTCTTCGAATAAATGTATTTCCCACAACTGTGTTTTGCGCTTTCTTGCCATGAACTATATTTTGGCTGACAATTCTTTATCAGAGTCTTATTTATAACCAATAAGCCATAAAATATCAAAGCTCCTAAACAACCAATTAATATCAATCAACTCTAAATACCAAAAATCAATTTGTACTTAGGTATTTCAATCGGTATTCAATTATCTATAAGAACGATATATTATTA
Organism: Saccostrea cuccullata; assembly: GCF_032062105.1. Classification (NCBI taxonomy): domain Eukaryota; kingdom Metazoa; phylum Mollusca; class Bivalvia; order Ostreida; family Ostreidae; genus Saccostrea; species Saccostrea cuccullata. The sequence goes on along the minus strand of NW_026939096.1, from coordinate 55,094 downwards.
GGGGATAGCTTTAATATTTTCTTTGTAACTGTCTGGGACAGATCACATGATGGCATTATACCTATCAGAAATGGAGATATATTCATAAATGCAATCGGTCATCACTTCCCAAATAATTCAAAGTGCACGAACCAAAAAATGCGATCTGAATTTCCTGATATTAAAAAATCGAAATTAATTATTAATTTCGTTAATATTAATGTAAAATCATTAAATTCCACGCCGTGTGCACCTTGCGGTCCCATTATAAGTAATTAATACTAATAATGACAGAGACAGCTCGTGATGATAGCAAGGAGAAGGTGAACGAGAGAAATTTGATGACGGTATTAAAACTGTTGAACCTTTAATTGTATAGACAAATATCTGAGCCGCCAGGACGAAGTGGATAGATCTTTAATTCACCATATAAAATGGTAAGTCCTCTGCTTCAGCCGCTACAGTAATAAAAACAACGTTCATTATACTGATGTGCTTTTTGAATATGTTTTTGTTTTTGTTTTTAGCAAAATTAGCTTTCTATTTAAACTACATTTTGGATAGAATAGGTTTTATGTGTAAATATTCAGTGTCATAACATTAAAAAGCTTTAAAAAATTCATAGAGGAAATAAGTCAAACTTTTTTTTTTCAAAGAATGATATATAAAAGTAAGGAAAAATCATATATCAAATAGTTTCAATTGTACATAGTCCCGGGATTGGAATTATAAACAAAGGAACATCCAAAGAGGAAATCCTTTAGCATTATTAGAAACGAAGAAAATATATTAATACGAAAGCAATCTTCATTTTGAAGGTCATACGCGGTAATAGCTATAGCTTTTATCTTTTGGTTAATCGGTTAGTTGGAATATTCCTTACAGATAGGTCAAAAGATTTCCATTAAGTCTAAAGATTGTTTTTTTAATAAAAAAAACAATTTTGATCCATGGAGTATTTTAAAATTCCTGTTATATTTTCATTTTAATGATTTTACTTCTATCTAATCAAAGCTCTGTATCTTTAGGAGACAATGAAGCTTCTAGTCGTCTGCGCCATTTTGTTTCTACCATTCATCATACCTGTATTAACCGATGACAGCAGCGAAGAAACAGAGCCAGGGGTCACCCAACAGATGGTGCTGACGACAACACAACCCGAGATCTCTGAGTCAGTGGTCACACAAGAGACGGAGCTGGCCACTCCCGAACCTGATAACCCCCAGTCTGTATCTCCCTTAACTACTCCCCCTACAAAGGAAACAAATTCTGACATCAACAAATCACAGACGGAATCTGTTGTGGATCCGTCCGATACTTCTACGAATCCAGGTTTTATGTCTGATTCATCTGGCAGCTTGCCTGGGGCCCTAGTGGAATCCACAGAACCCCAGGCTTCCAGATCTGAGATCATATCTTTTGGAAACTCCCTTTCTGGATCCGAATCAATGCCAGAATCCCCCAATCCAACTTTGACCACCTCTGGAGTTATGGATGATTCATCTGGATTCCTGTTGGATACGTCAAGAGCTTCATCCTCTGGTTCCGGATCAATGGTTGAGACTTCCGGAGTCTCATCATCTGTTCCCGGGTTATATGCAGAAGCTTCCGGTGCTCTTACTTTAGGTTCTGAATCAGTGGTTGACACATCTATTGCTGCTTCCTCTGCTACTGGGATAAATTTTGGAACATCTGGCACCGCTTCCGCTGGGTCAGAATCAATGGTGGAGATACCTGGTGGCAATTTGTCAAATCAGGAATTCATGGCGGGATCATCCGATGCCTCTTTGACCGGTTCCTCTTCCACAGGTTACGGATCAATGCCGGAATCGTCTGGTATCTTGTCTGGATCCATGGTAGAATCCAACGGTGCTTTTTCTTTGGGATCAGCCGGTGCATTCAAGAGTACATCTCAGTCATCACAGAATTCAGAGTCATTTTCGTCATCACATGTTCAGAAAGCAGAACCGGAAATGTTGGGGCCTGGAATCCTACCTGCATCGGAAGTGTATTCCAGTGGAACTCATGTCAGTCCAGTGGCAGAAAAACCATCTGCCTCGTTTTCAGCTTCCGAGATCACATCTTATGGCGGATCTCCCATTAGTTATAACGCTGAATCATCTGTTAACGTTTTCTCACTTCAGGGGTCATTTAACAAAGCTTCCTCTGCCTCGTCTGCTCACGCTGTTGATTCTTCTTCCGCTGGATCTAATCAAATCATTCCCGAATCCAAAAGCGGAGGGCTTTCATTTAATGCAGGTGCTGTATTTAGTCCAGGCTCACAGGCTTCATCGGTAGTTTCGAATTCGGTTGCATCCGTAACACAAGCTCCAAAGGCCACGCCCATTCCCATCACACAAGAGCCTCCAACGATGACCTCACCAAACCCTACGACTCCTAAGGAACCTACTACAAAGATTCCGTCTGCAAAAGTCAATTCTCTTAACAAAACACAGAAACAGGCCAGGTCCCAAGCTATCAAATCTGTGTCCAGAATCACCAAAAAAGTTAACAGAATAATCAACTTCCATCGCCAGAGATTTACTTTTTATCGATGTCAGACATCATGTTTAGTGGACTCTATAAGGTGCATGCGCAGTTGCAGAACAAATACTACTTTTATCTTGTATAAAGACAATTATCTAGAGTGCGGAAAGAAATGCAGAGTGAGGCAGTATCATTGTAAGAAATTATGTCAAACTGAACTCAGAAGAGAACGAATTGAGCAGATTCAAAAATTACGAGCTCCTAGGATTCCCCAGTAAACAAATCAACGGGTTTCTAGGCAACGCCAATCATAGACATTCAGTTCCTCATACAATGTGTGAAAAATACGCTTTTACATGTTTTCATGTTGTTTTACATGGAAAGAGCAATATTTTATGTGGGCAATACAACAATATAATAATTCTATATATAGTAGTTGCTCAAAATTGATGACAAAAGGTATTCGTATCGCTATTTATTACACGTGTTCGTGCCTGATGAGAACCATAAAATGTATATAAACTTTATTGCTTTGTTTTTATTTATTGTTTGCTTTTTTCAATAAAAATTTTCACAAAATAACAGTTTTATTCTTTGCATAAATCCAATATTGGCTTAAACTTTTGTGTTTTTAACTTTATCGTCGATTTACTCGTATTGATAGTATCTTTTTAAGTATAAGAGAGGTGGAGATCTTTAACGTGTATGCGTACGTGTACTTCTGCTTATACTTTGACGTACATGTTTTTGTAATTTGTCTGTTGACGTGTTACAGTCCGTGTGACCGCGATTGCTGTATTTGTTTTTACTATTTAACAGTTTTGTGACGTCAGATTTATTTGAGTTAGTATTCAAAACATAGTGAGAATAAGTGCTCGTGAAACTAACACCCTCAATAATGGGTAACCGCTACAATTTCGCACATAAACTGACTAATTTTTTATTATGAATACTACAAGTTTTAAATTACGTGTAGATTACGAGAAAGGTTTAGTTACAAGTGACGTAACAACGTGTACGCGAAACTTTGACGTACCCGTTATACTGTAAATTTATTACATTTGGCGTGTATGATATTTGGCGGAACTTCAATTTTCAAGTTAGCGTTGATTTGATTTAGCGCTGTCTGAATGTGCTAGTTATAATTGTTAATATTCAAGAGAGCGATGTACTAGGATTAGCGGACTCTGCTTTCCGCCAAAATCACTTAATAGAATTCACCGCTAAATGTAATACGTTTAAAGTATTTGACGTCAACGTCAATAATTTGATTAAGTTAAACGTACACGTGTACGTATGCAGAGTACAGAAAATTAATTGAATAGCATTGTATTTATTATTACATTTATTATTTTTAATTTTGAAAAATCACTGGTGAATTGGAATTTATACTTATTCTAGTCATGTGAAAAAATATTATATGTATTGCCATCTCACTGCAGTGAAGCCCTCTAAATATTTTGCTTCTTGTATTTCTACAGGACAAGCTTTCAAGCTAGTACAAAATGAAAAAAAAATAGTTAATGAAATACAATCTCCACAAGCACTTGACTTTACATATAACTACTACCTATAACTTATCAGGCGAGGGGTTATTTTTCGTTATGTCACTAGTGCTTGTTGATGTTATGTAACAAAAAAAATATTTTATTTAAAAAAAATTAAAGAATAAAGAGGTGCTAAAATAGGTTTTAATAAAAAAAAAATAATATAAAGGAAAAAATAACCGCCAAGAATTTTTATTTGGTGCATTGGCAGGGTCTTCTTTAAATGAATCCTGCGTACAAAAAAGTAAACATGTTGTTTGGTTTTAGTTAAACTTTCCATTGACAAAAATCCAAATACTTTGATGGAATCATCATTTATAAAATTTTTTAGATAGATTAGTGTTCTAGTTTTATTGCATAAAAATCAATCAACTGAATTAAAAAAATAAAGAATTTAATTCACAACTTTACCCGTTTACGTCGTACGTGTACACAGTGTATTACACGTTCTAGACAAACTTGTCGGATTTGACGTCATGATGTTGAAGAACACAACAACTGATGACGTCACCCGTACAAGTTCGTCGCAAAACGAGTAACTTAACCTCTCTGATGTCAAGATCTAAGAACGTGTAGTTATCTTGACGTCACTAAAATTGATGACGTAACACACATGGAATTAAGGTTATTCCCTTCCTAGAAGTACCAGTAAAAAAATGCTAACCTGCACAATCCAAACCGACTGAATAGAATCGACCTAACTCACAACTTTTTTAACCTCTAATACACAGTTACTTCTTTTATACATTAATAGCTTTGTTTCTTTCTTCCCACCCGTTTTTTTCTATTCTTGGTCGTGAGAGGGCAAACAGACATATTTTAATGATGGCCTTATCGATCTCCTTATCATCATAATTTTGTTGTTTGTAGATTTTAACTCTACAATCGTCAAATTCCATAACTTATACAGCACTATACCTTCTCACCTGTATATGTCTCAGTTGATATCTCATTTGATTCGATACGCAAAATAATCATCTACGTATGAGCAATTTCTAAAACGAGGAGAAACGTGCAAAGCAAGTCGATGAAACGAGAATATCAAAAGTCTCGTTTAAAGTCATCGTTTACTAAGTTATTTCGCCGATACATAGCTGCAGAACTGTAGCTCTCCTAACAAAATATATTGACAGACCGCAGAGCTACAGTGCCACCCATTGAAAAAATTATATATTTACACAGGGCGGGTGTGCTTGGTCAGCAGGGGATGTTCACTCCTTCATGGCATCTGACCCCACCTCTGATCATTAGGAGGTCCATTTTTGCTCTGCTCTTCTCCTGTTTTGTCTTGTTTTATGGACTTTTGATTATACTGTTTGTTATCTCTTTACGTTTTTTAAGGAAGGTCAACTTTTAAGTCCCATACTCCTCATGGCCTTCAACGATTATACAATCCATAGTTTATCTTCACTGCACACATTATCGTGCACTGACACAGTTCGTCACTTGGTGGAAAATAACTCAAGGACGTAGCAACAAGGGGGGGGGGGCAGGGGGGGGGGCTGGCCCCCCACTTATTTCCTCAACAGTAACTTTACTATAGAAAATGTTCATTGAAAGGATGGTTGCCCCCCCCCACCCCACTTTTTACCAGAGGATAGTGATATCAAGGAATTGTAGGAAAATGTAGAAAAAAATTGGAAGTGAAAGAAACTTGTCGTCAAAGTTGGCTACTATCCCCCCACCACCACAAAATAGGATTTTGGAGTTTGGGCAACTTTTTTTTGCTTGTCAAATTTTTCAGGTAAGTAAAAAAAATGTTCTCTGGTTGGCCCCCACTTTCAAAAACGATGCTACGTGCCTGTAACTGAGGTCATTATGTACGTGCACGCACTGCACATATTGTCACTCAAAAGCTAGGCTTATTTGTATTAACTACGAGGGCTTTCCGTAAAGTTCGTGGACAAGCTCAAATTTAAAGAAAGATGGTGTCATTGATATTTATTATTAACATATTTAAGATCCTTTACTTAATATTAAATAAAATATAAGATTATATTCAATTTCAAATAAATGATTATAATAATGCCTTCATTATTAGACTTGGGATGGTGACCCGGAGCACCGCAAAATTTTAATTAAAAAAGTTATTTATCACTTTATAAATTTCATTGTATTTTGTAAAATTCTGCGAAAATTCGGATTGCTTTTATATTATGAGATTGACAAAAGTTATAATTAAAAAATTGCAAAATTTGAACGTTCAAAGTTCAGAAATGGCTGAGAAATCTAGTTTAGAATCTATTAAGACAGGCTCGGCTTTGTTCGAAAAAGGGACTTTTTCGGAATAGGCGGAGCAGTAAGCTGTGATAAAATTCTGCGTAGACATCGGAAAAACACCAGCAGAGACCCTTTAATTCTGTAAACAGTCGGAAAAATATAGTATCATAAGCCGTTTTTAAGTATTAAGTTGAAAATAAAATTTTCAGACGGAAGGAACAGTTTACAGGATGACATGCGTGAAGGAAGACCATCATTTCGAGATAGCGGTGCTGTAAAATGTTATTTTCGTAACGTGATGTTGCCGTATTTCCTTAACACTGTATACAAAGTGCTAATCGAAAATCTACTTGATTTGGATCACTTGCTATATTGCTTTGGGTACTCTGATGCATTATGGGTAAAAAAGAAAATTCTGCAGGCAAAATATGGGTAAAAGTAACTTTAAGAAATTAGAAAACTTATTAAACCTTTATAGAATCAATGTAAATTCATTTGAGAAAATTTTTAAGTTGAAACATGTTAGAAATTCGATACCATTCTCATTTACTGAGTTAAAATGCGATTTTCGCTCTTTTTGAATTATTTCAATTGTTTTTGATTTTTTCAAACTATATTCTGTTGTAAAAGTTATTGTATCTTAGTTTTCGCCTCAATCCACCCACGAAACATCATCTGATTTCTATAAATTACGCTTTTTAGAGAAATTGGGCTATTCTTGTTTTGAGTGAATGCTATGCTATGTTTGCAACATATTTTTGCGATGGCTATACTTTTTTAGGATCCTTTTTGTGATTTGCATGAAATTAAGATTTATTGTTTTTTGATAAAATTATCGCGATTTAAAGAGTTTTGAAAAAAGTTTTGGCATTTATTATCACAAGAGAAACATTTATCAGTCGAAAGAAGTTAAACAGAAATAAATAAATATAGAATTTGATGAAATGTGCTATCATTGCTGCTGTTTGTGCGATACTTGATTTGCGTTTTGTCACGATTGATACAGAAATGCTATGTTTGATTTGAGTAGAATACTTCTTGAAGAATGAAGGCGTATATAAGGGGAGTATAATCCAAAGACACTGTCTCAAGTTTATGTCATAACTTATTGATAAATACACGTAATATATTTTCACTTATGTTTTAAAGGTATGTAAAATGGAAAAAAGGGCTTCACAAACTATTCGATTTTTTTCCAAAGCTCATAATAGGCGTAAGACTGAATGCGTTAACCACAATATACTACAGTGTCTTCTTGATGTTTGTGTGTCAGTTTGCTTTAAAGAAACGAATTTGTTGAGACAAATAAGGTTTTTCAACCTATCATTTAATTTATCTTGGGTCGATTTTTTTGGCTTACTTCTTTCACCCAACTGTTAGACCTTTGTTTTTATACTAAATTTGATCACAAAATTTTTACTCCGTTAACTTGATCAATACACAGGGCTCACAGCGGATGTGACCGATCAACAAGGTATGTTTACTCCTCCTAAGCACCTGATCCCATCTCTGGTATTCCGGGGGGGTCCATATTTATTCCCTGCTCACATGTTTGTATTGTTTGTATATTTTTCGACATAAATCAATGCTCATTATGATATCCTCATTTTTTTCATTTCAGAAACATTCGACTTTTAGAATGGGTTCAGACGCCATTAAAAAACACAATGCATTTACTTTTCCGTAATTTAAACACAAGACTTCGAATAGAAACCTGGTCCGTTCATATTCAAAAATAAATCTTTATAGCTAGAATCATTTAATATAAACGTACCCATTTTCGACTAAATAAGTCTAAAAACAATTTTCAATCAATATGTCTTTCAAGACAATATATGAATCTAATATGTTGAAGATGACATTGCCGACAACATAATTTTAGAAAAATAAAACTTTTCCGTCATAGAGCGGTGATTGTCCTCGCCTTGAACACTTTTTTTCTCTCTTTTATAAATCTATGATAAAGAGATTATAATGCAACTTTTGTAATATTTCGCCTATTTTCACACTATCATCAGACATCAGAACTTTAAACTAAGAATCTGAAACAGAATCTATGAAGATATAAGTTTAATTAAGATTTGGCATTATATTCCCATAGACAGATCCAGAAAAGCGGTTATAGGTCAGGGGATCAAGAACTGATAATTTTTTCAAATTCACTAAAATTTAAGAATTAAAGTAACCATATCAAAATAACTTTGCCCCCCCCCCCTTCCCAAGAAACACAAACTCTTAACAGTCAGTCTACGATAAAAGAATATAGTGACGGAAGTTAATTGATTTTCAGGGATATGTTATGATTTCTATAAAAAAGATCAATGCATTTCTTTGAGAAATGTGGTAACCGTTTGTTTTCTTTTTATTACATGAATTTTTTTTAAATATTCCATGCAATCTCTTCTTAACGCTTATTTAGCTGAATTCAAATTAGTAAATGAACGAAGCGGCATTAAGATTTGAAGTTGAATGCGTTTTAATCATCATATTTTCTTATCAAAACTTTGAATCTATATACAGGATATATTAATAAATATGTATATGTAAAGTCTAAGAGTTGAAATCGATCTTTAAAATTGTTTAAAATTTTACAATAGTACATGTAAATTGCTGAGCGACATAAAAATTCTTAATTTGTTATGTTTTTGTTGATTAATGACTGTCATAAGTTGATAGGAAAAATGAGAATATATATGGAAGAATGTAGCTTGTGCACCAATTAAGCCGACCTCATCCCCAACCATAAAATAGAATTTTTGTGTTGGGATCTTTTAATGTTATGGACAACAATGTAACCCCCTCCCGCTTCCCGTAGAAATTTATGCTTGAGCAATCCTTTATTCCGGAATGAAAAAATGGAACTAAACATATAAATTAACGAAATAAAAACGTCATTACAGTTGCTTCCATTAGAAATTAAAAAAAGATACTGTCACGAAAGGTTCAAAATGTTATTAGATAGGGGTATAATTTATTTTATTAAAAGAAAAATAAGTAACGTCAGGTGCCTGTGTGTTTGTACTCTCCTTCGTACCTAAGTAACTTACCAAGAAGCCACACTACTTTTTCTATAATTTATATAAATACATATGTATCGATATCACACTCACCGATTGAGCATAAAACGCTTAAGGTGAGCATATGACACCTGGACCTCCTACGGACTGGGCCATTGTTGAAATGTAAGAGGAGTCTGGGGAAGAAAATATTGTACAGTACTGTTGCAAACACAAAGTAACGTCAATAAATTATTTTACTAATTGTACTAGGCCTAAATGCTATATGTATACTCGAAAAAAGTATAGCTGTCATGACAACAAAGATAGCTTTCTGGATATTTTCTACGTAAACCAAAAATAGCTCTGGAAAAGTTTGGTAGGTGCATATTTGATGTACATGTAATTGTCAAGTCATAAAGAAGACCTTGTGGTCGAATTTGATAGCTTACGTTTGATAAAGATTCATATTAAACATTACAATAAATGTTTTATTGAAATAATGTCAACAGTCCATTCCAATGGATGATTAGTGGAAAAATGACCATTAGATGCGTGAAAAACGCTTGCTACAGATGTTTATGGAGGGGTAGATGAAACAAAAATATGATTATCTTTAAATATACTAAGAAAAAGTCTCATATTGTTTGAAGTAGTTTTATTATCAGTAAGAAAACGTATATAAAAGCACATTTTTGTCTAAATGTGCAGACAGAAACTTCGAATGATCCAAACAAATATAGCTAGTGATCCAAATCAAGTAGATTTTCGATTAGCACTTTGTATACAGTGCTTAAATAAAGTCGTTTTTATGCGGACAGAGGTAGGATAATTGCAGGTAATGAGACAGTCATTGTTAAATATTGTTTTACGTATGAAACCTGAACATTTTGTGCACATTTTTATGACTGGTTAGCGATATAAGAAATGTTTTGAGTTAAACGGTGACTATGTTGAAAAAAGTTACATGTATTCGAATTAAGCTTTTGACGTCAGAAAACGTCAACGATTTTCATTTTAGTGCTCCGGGTATGAGTGTGTGTCTTTTTTGTATCTGATAAAAATATAAGTATTTGTGAATTGTTTTTGTTGAAAACTTGCATGTCAATGAAATGAAACATGAATTTAGTGAAAATAATAGTTTCATATATTTTATCAATGTTTGTCAGTAATTACTAATGTTGTCCACGAACTTTACGGACAACCCTCGTAGTATTTGTATTTTTATGAATTACTTGTAAATAGTTTCTATAGGACATAGACATACATGTAATTACTGTTTTTTATACAGAGCTATTGTGAAGGTACATAATTATATATTTTGTCACATTTTGTCGCTCTCTACAAAATTATACATATAGCCATTTAAAACAACTCTACTCACTTCGTTGTTAGAGTTACAGTTATTTGACATTGATGCTGAACTAGCAGATAAATAGTTAATGTTGAGAAGTCTACCACCTTTGATGTGGAAGTCGAAAATTATACAAGTAGACGTCAAATGTTTCTGTAATCTCTTAGTTTCTATTTCTGTGGAGCAGCTTCCATAACATCTGTATCAATTATACTACTGTACAAGAAACATTGATGAGGAGAATAGTGTAAAAGAAATTTGCATAAAGAAAAATTAATCTCTTTCTCTCTCTCTCTCTCTCTCTCTCTCTCTCTCTCTCTCTCTCTCTCTCTCTCTCTCTCTCTCTCTCTCTCTTACATTTTTCTTGAAAACATATTAAACATTTTGTTTAACATAACTTTTTTGAAAAGTCTCTTCATTACTTTGACATTTTTAATTATACCAAAGATTGACCATGGGTGCATTTAAATATTTTCGTGTAACATTTTTATATAATATTAATATATATTCATTGATGACGAGCATGTGCACATTGGTTAGTAAGTATAAACAGTGTGTGTCTGGCTAGGGACGGAAGGGATGGGGTGTCGATGTTAACTTCATGTGCAGATCATTGAAGTTCTATGCACGTGCAGAAACCGTTCATTTTATTATTTGAGAGAGAGAGAGAGAGGTTATTTTTGCTGCATTATCTGCAATGCACCTGATGTATAAAACAGTTGAAGTTATAAATGTTTATTAATCCGTCCCCCGCTATATTTACACTTACCAGTAGAAATAAATAGATTTTTTTCTAAATTAAATGCCTGTGTCTTTCAAAAGGTAAAAGTAAACTGATCAACAAATTAAATTAACCCCACTCCTTCTTACACACGCCCCTTATTTCTGATGATTAATCAAAGAGCTTGTTTTAAACATCTACTGTAAATATATTCGGCATCAATTTTCATAAACAAGTTCCGCGTTTCGACAAAGTCACTATGGACTTAAGAATTACCATTTTTTTTTTCTTTCTGTTTCTTTTCTACGACGACTTATTATTCTCAATCTGTCTGACCCTTGTAATTTGCATTTTGTCTTCTTACATTTCTCTAAATGTCGATGCAAAATGTAGCAACGCAAAATGAAATAATACAAAAATTATGTTTTTATATTTTGTTTTACTTTATTCTGCGTTGATCTGAATGCAAAAGTAAACAATGCGGAATGCAATACATAACCCCGATTTCATACATTTTGTGTTAATGTTATCTCATTTCGCGTTATAACAGGACGCGTGGTAGGCGTAATTTGTGGACAGGAGATGTTTATTACTTCATGGACTCTGGTCCAACTACTACATGTATTTCTTTCAGAGTTCCTTTTTTGTTTTGTTCCTTGCTCCGGGCCATAAAACGTAAACGGCCCCATTTTGATATCAGTCACACCTTTACAAAGAGAAAATATAAATTATAGAAAGAAAAGTAAAAGGATGTATTCGCTTTAACAAAAGAATTGACCTATAGGAGAGAGCAATTTCCCGGAAAAAAACGACATTTAAAAATCAATCTTTATTTGTTGTTTTCTACCGTATATATGTCTAAATTTGTCAAATTTGTATTTGATACCTCAAATTTATTATTTACAACTTTACAATAAACCTCCAAAGTTGACCGAAACACCATTTTGTCCATAAAAGCATTGATTTTTGCATGAATTTGGCCTTGAAGTCCTTCAGGGCAGGCCTGCCCCTAAATAAAATTGTGATATTTTGATAGGTTAGGATGTAAGGAATAAATTAAGATTAGATTTTTGTAGGGGCACCCCTGCCCTGGGGTCGAAATTCACAAAAAATCTACAAAAAATAAGGAAACCTGTTTTACATCACCTGCTTGAAATTTATGCCATTCATTATAATAGTCAGACTAGCTCATTTGATATAAGTGCTGACTTTTGCACCGTGGATACTTTCTTTTTAAAGTCGGGGGTTCGAATCCACCTGGTACAACACTTTTAAACTTTTAAATTTCGCCTTTTCAAAGACTGTTTAGATTTTTTACATAGATTTGTGTATTTTTCCTTCAAATATCTATCCTTTATGCATGCCCATTCCTGATATATATAAGAAACACTAAAGAGATATCAAATCGTAACAATCCAAAGTACAGTTCTCGGTCAGGCGGAACGAACCTCCGTATAAGCACACTTTCTTCGAGGACAAGAATAACTCACTATGTGTTACTCAATACAGGTATTTTTGGCAGCATTGGGCTGCGATGAATTTCATTTGTATATATTCCTTATAATTAAATCACATTGATTTTGGCTACATATTTCAGTAAAAGCACTCCCTTGGATTTCATTTAGGCTTATATAATTTTTACACTACAGTGTATAATGACATGTTTCATTATATCATTATATGAGAAGTAAAGACAAATATCAGTTAGTGCATATGGGGATAACAAACTCAAAAAATCAATGAAAGGGTTCCTCTTACCTCTATTAACTGAAATAAAAATTCAGGAAAAACAAATTATCATATGTATTTAGCCTAATGTCATTAATCGGAACGGAAATCGACAAGCTTTTTCTAGAGAAAAAACCAAGCCCGGTCCTATAGGTCAGATCCCTATTTATAATGAAGTGATCCTTTAAGGTCAAAAGTGACTTTCTAAGTTTTAATGCTCAGGAACCAGATGTAAAATGTGTCATCGTAAATTAAGCTTCATTAATGTCTGAATAAGTCATATTTCATTATTTCTAACAATCCATATTGCAATAATTAACAAAACAATTGATAACTCACCACAATGTAAAAGGTGAAGTGAAACATCAAAAACTTGTATTATCCCCAATTCTATAGGTATGATCAGGTAGCTAGGAGGAGTATGCATATAAATCCAGGTAGAAATGAAGTTCTCTACGACGTCGATGTTTAGATTCTCAAAAATAATGCAACTGAACTGTACATAGAATAATTATACTGTATCTGATACACATATTCAGACATAATTTACTGTATAATCATTGTTAACCTAATCCTTATCTAGCTCAACAATGAATACAATTGACGAAGAATATTTAAAACTGAAAACATGTGCATGCAGTACATGCTTTTAGGCCACGTTACGTGTATATAGTACTATAAATGCGTAAATTTATATAAGCCTACCTATTAATGTTTTTTTAATATAAAACTCAATGGATAATATTCTAGTTTGCTTAAAAGAATCGTTATATTACCTTTCAGATAACGATTTTACAGGCATAGTTGACATTGATATTTGAGATATAATGTAAGCAAGTTCTTAAACAATAGGCGCTCCCATGTAATTCTGTAAAAGACAAAAAGTAAATGTATAGGCATAAAGGTTTACCCCTCTATAATATGACGAAATAGACCTATGGGCGCGCTTGATTTGTCTACACCTTACTACACCCAGTGTAGACTATTTACACCCAATAATCAAGTGAACTTGGGTGTAGTGTGGCTAATTCAACATGGACGTCAAAATTTCAACAACTGAGGGGGGGGGGGCTATTTGCAGACGATTTTTTAAATAAAATAATTGTTGCGATTTTGAATATTCTTTTAAAATTCCTTTAAAAACAAAACATTTTACAAAATGCAAAGAATTTTTATTAAACATTTTCCTAGCTGTCCCTAATTACCATCTAGCTATAATCAAATATATCTAGAGACTTTAAAACACAATCTTGCAAAATTTGCTTATTTTTTTATTTTACAAATTATGAAGTATTTTATTTTCCATAAAATGCAAAAAAAAAACATGGTCCACTAGATTACTAAAAACAATTCATCACAATTAACCTATGAAATACTTGACAGTAAACTCAAATACAGAAAAAGAAATTCTGCAGTTTTACCGTTTCCTCATTTGTCAGCCATATTGAATTTTCGGTGTAATTACCTACACATGCCCTGCACAGGGTGTAGAAGGTGTACACCTAAAGTGTACACTTTTGCACTTGATTATGAAAAAGTGTACACCGGGTGTAAGGTGTAGACAAATCAAGCGCGCCCTATGCATACTTAGCTTTTGCCATTTACAGTTTGAATTACACGGGGAACGCCTGTTTTAAGTCACGTGATTTAAATTCCAGAGATTGTATAAACAAGGAAGGTAGATACCAGGTAAAACCAGTGACGGCAGACATTACAGCAGGTAAACAATAATTATTAACTAAGGGAGCTCTGTTTCTGGGTGTCAAAAGGCTAAAACTGCACAAAAAACCGCTAAAATGGATATAGGCTGTGTTTATTAATCTGTAGTCCAAAAATTTTGAAATTCTATTTTCGCTTTAATTTCAAACGAGCCACTTGTCAACATATCCTAGAGCTTTATGCTCTACAATATATGTTAAAGTATTTATCATTAATACAAATACTGGCTATTAAGACAATCAAGTTATGGTCATGGCTGATAATATTGAAATAATGTTATATCATGTCATGAGTGCAACAGAAACATGTAGTGGTGTCACAAGATCAAACAACAATAGTAAAGAAATCTTTTTTATAAAAAAAAAATGCAAAAAAAAAGAAATTTTGGAAATGTAAAAAACATTAACGAGAGAAAGAGTTTATGTGCATGGCTCTTCATGATTTCAGACCTCTGATGTGCATACCTAATAATGCCAAGAGTGCGACATTTGATGTTACATGTATGCTCTCAGGCATAATAAAGCTATAATCATTTATTGGTGTTTTCGATTTTTTTATTTGAAAAATAAAAACACAAAGAACCCTTTTACAAAATAGATTTATCAATTACAGGGTCAGTTTGTGCTTTAGATCTACATTTCTAAGGCTAGGAGTGCAACACATTCAAGTTATATGACAAAAACACGTCGTATATTCATATTTATAAATGTTTATTAATATTTTTTGAAAAATAAATTATAATATACTGAAAGTTTTATTTGGGAAATCTGTCCTTTATAAATTTTATCACCTCAGATGTGTTTTGCCATTTTGTGATTTTATCATGAATTTTATAAATAATCACAATAAAATTGTCATAGAATTCAAGTAATTTCTTTTCAATTCATTGAAACAACAAAACAATCGCTTATGTACTGTTCACTTTATAATTCTACTTCAAATGTTCTTATGCTTTTGGTAAAAAAAGATTTTAACTCTAAAATAAAAAAAATAATAATTATAAAATAATGAGAAGTCATTTACGTTAAAGTCGTTACTTAATCTGTCATTTAAGGGAAAATAAACTACCAGATACATTTTATATTATTAATGTGTATTTAAGCTAGTTTTGGGGCATAATAGGGAATAATTCTTTATAAAATGCAAATTCAGAATAATCCCTTTTTTTTAATTATGAAGTATTGGACAATAACTATTTCACAAATTCATTACCTTTTGATGTTGCCAACAATGCTTGATCTTCTGGTGTATAGTTTTGAATTTGACTGCAGTCAGGAATACAGCAAAAATGCTGTATATATAATAACTTAGATGAAAGACTTATTTCACCCATGTATCGGTTCTTATACACTTGTAAAAGTATATGAAAAAAAATTGGTGAATAATCAAGCGTTATATAGAGACAATGGATTTGCCATGTTTAAAACAAAATTCATTTGTAGTGTTTTGAAATCCTATGAATTTTGCCAAATATTCGACAAATTGCATTATAGTGCTTTTTTCGGAGTCTTTTTTCAGACTTAATTTCTTACTTCTGTTCACTCTATTTTTGCGTCCGTCTGTTAATTGTTAACATTAGTCGGCACATGGGGAAATACAGAAGACTTTTTTCATGAACTTGATCGTTACTTATTACATATGTCAAATTTATGAATATTGTGATTTTTCAAATCCTCACAATGTAATTATCAATATTCTGTTTTTAAATTAAATAAATATATATTTTAACATATTTCCTTCATCCTTTGCCAAACTTCAAGTGTAATATACTGTGCATATTGGAAATAACATATGTGTCTCCACTCTTAGAATCATTCACTTTGTCTTAATTCCAGCTAAAGAATTTAGCCACCTTATCATCTTGAAAGTATTGATTTATTTTTTGTAATCGTTCTGTCTAACTTTTTCTTAAATAAATATAGGTAAGATTAATATGTGAATGTCATTATGCGAATGTCATAATGCAAATGCCATCATTTGAATGCCATTATGTGATTCTCATTTTGTGTGTCTCATTTTTCCCTCAAGGGGTCCTGTAAATATGTCAGGTTTACAATATCCATTCTATGTCTTCACTGTGGAGCAATGTCCAAAAGACAGGGCGTCATGGAATGCGTCATCAACGGTACGAGGCTGTCCTGTTGACGTCAACGGTAGGAGTACGTATCACTGTGTCCCTAACCAACAGCTGACAACACTGATAGAGTTCTGCTACAATAGACAGACCGGACTGTATGAAAGTGGTATGTTTTCTTATAAAAACTCAAAGTACTTAGAATACACATAGTCGGACTCAGTTATTGAGCAATGACTGTTGTACCGTTTTGCATTAAATCTGCTATAGCAGTATTTAGCGATATCTAAATAAATGAGTTGTAAACACATATAAAGCTTATTATTCATATAATCTGTATTAAGGGGGGACCTATGTCGTTCTACGTCATAACAGCGTTATTTCACGTCACAATAGCGACGTTTCTTTTATACCTGTTGACTTTCGCTAAGTTCTGTGATTTAGACCTAACATTGTAAATAGTCAGTAACATACACAAGTTTCAAAAAGAAAATTTATTCAATAATTGTAAATAATTATTAATGATAATGATAATGAGTTTGTTAATATTAGAATGAATTCTCTTCCGTTGGTTGATAGTTCAAAGCAATTTCAGTGTTGAAAAGATACGTCAATAATATGCTAATTGATATAAGTGCAAAAAGGAAAGATAAAATTCAGCAGAGAAAGCAGCTTAAATCAGGAAAAATATGTTTACAAGTTCTTTAAGCATTACATTAATTGTTTTTCCTAAATGAAAATTAAAATAAGATTTTTTTTAAAAAATGTACTTGTACCTATATTGCTTTAATATTGATCAGTAGATTTAATTGTACGTTAAGTATTGGTTGTTGAAAGGGAAAAGGGGGAGGGGGCATGTACAGAGATTATATTAGTGTAAATTGTTACTAATCAAAGTAGAATACTTGTTTTCCGCAGAATAGTTTAGTACTAGTATTCAGATGTTCGTCAGTGCTTACGTACCTCTGTGTAAGTGCAGAAAGGTCAATATTTATGACAAAAGAGTATAAGAATTAAAGAAAACTTCATATTTTTTGTTTATTTTATCACAAAGGTATACTTTTTTCTTTACTAAAATAAAAAGTTTATTTATTTCTTCAAAACTTATCAATAACAATATTTTCACACAAAGACTTTTTTAAGATATTGCCTAATATGCATGAGAGAATTGTTAAAAATACGGCAGAAAAATGAGATGATACTTACATTGTGCTCCATTATAATCTTTCATGCAATATGAACTGCAATGAATTTGCCTTCATTTTAAAGATACAAATTATCTTTTTTAAATACATGTTAATTTTGAATGTGATTTGACATTTTGGTTCTTTTAGCCCATTATTCTGTAGAAAAAATGTCTGTAAATAATCTATTTTTAGCATTTCACACTGTTTTTGCATGTGCTTATGTGTAAAAATAAGCATATGAAAGTATTAATTTTAATGCCTTAAAATTTAAAGCAAGTGGCCAGGAGAGAAATGTCAGTTTACAAAATTTCACACAAAGACTTTTCGGGCATAGGCCCCCCCTTAAATCTCAGTGCCATGATACTGTATTTTATCAATTTAGTTATACTCGGAACATTCTCCACTAGATTATTAAATACAGCCTGTCTAGTTGTTTCTTTGTCTGTCCTTCTGTCCGTCTGTAATCATTTAACATTTTCGACTTTTTCACCAAAACCATTGTCCAATTTCGACCAAACTTAGCACAAGACATCCTTTAGTAAAGAGGATTCAAAGACAAGGTATGGTAACAGCCGAATCTGACCTCTTGTCTGATATAAAAATTAAAACACTATCAAAATTAAAGTTTATAACTTGAAATGATATTTATTTTAAAACCAGTATAATTCTGATTCAAATAAAGTTTATAGAGAGGCCACAAGAGGGTGTAAAATGGGGACAATTTACCGAATGTCCTCATTTCTAGTGGAATTTCATTAAATCTGAGATACTTTTCACCTCGGAAAACATAGATCACAAGCTTGCCTATCTGAAATTTTTTATACACAAGATGCATTTGAAACTAGTGCAGGAAATTTGTAATTTGATAGATAAGCAATCTTGTGCTCTATGTTTTCTGAAGCAATATATGCCTTGAAATTGATGAAAATTGCATACAAATGAGAAATTTTGGAAATTGACATATATTTGACCTTCCTGTGACCTTAGTGTTTTTATATCATGAATGAAATACTTATTTTGTAACAATGATGACATGTTTTAATTAAAAAAACGTATTGTACATGTATAGCTCATAGAGACCTAAACACGGGTCCAAAAAGGGGTATAAACCTCTCTTGTCCTTTGTTCCAATGAAGGGCAACTCATTTTTTCAAGGGAAAATATCAATGAATAGTGACAGGGTTCTCAATTATTTAAATATAACTGTGGCACAAGAATTGTGCAAAGTACTAACATTGTATTTGAAGTGTGAAAAAACGGTTTCATGTTTCCAGAGACGCCTGGAAGATAATTGATTGTGCAAGCAAAAATGGGCCCTAATTAGCATGATTAGAGTAAATTAACAATTTAGCATTAGAAACTGAAAACGTTACACAATTTTAAGGTTATGAAGTTTATTGATTATTTAAAAATATATAATTTTTATCGTACTGACAAGGACAATCTTACTGCGGCACTAATATTTTAACTGGGGCGGAACTATGGCGCTGATTTTTAACTGTGGCGCTAAGGAATTTAACTGTGGCGGGGCCGCCACTTAAACGGCCCATGGAGAACCCTGAGTGATCTTTTAAAAATCTTATCAAAAACCGTTTGGCCAAAACAGTTTTAACATACGTGAATCCTTTATTACATAGTGTGAATTCAAATTTGTTCAAATCCTGATCCTCGAAGGTAGGGTAAGCCACAATGGGAAGGGGGTCAAATTTTAACGTAAATTACGAATATGTAGGACAATTTAAAAAAGATTTCCTTCAAAACAACATAGCCACAAATAGTAATCGATATGGAAACATCTTTAGGTAATGTATATTAAGGTTTCTTTAAAAAAATGATGCACAAGGGTTGAATAGGGCCCAGTAGAGGAACGATATTGTACATACAAATATACAGGAGAACAAAAATCCTTTTTCTCAAGAACAACAAAGCCATGATTAGACATATTGATTTAGGTGATATAGAATCGTGTTTGCTCAAATCATGACCCTGAGGCCTCAAATCAAATTGGTACCTGTAAATATTTGGGAAAAAATGTCAAACGCGCGATTAGTCAAATTGATATGGAAACATCCCAAGGTAGATTCAAGTTTGTTAAAATTAAAACAATCCTACCTTTTCCCTATCCCCCAGTTTCAATTCAATTTAGTTCAAAACATGACACATCTGCGTAGGTTTTGTCTAGAGCAGGCAATCAAACCTCTACTTATGAATGCATTAGAGACGAAATCAGCTTAAGAATAACAGCTAAGCCATATTGACTCAGGTGAACATTGTGGTCCACAGGGCTCTTATTTCAATTTTAATCTAAAATATCTTTTAGAAGTTGGGTTGCTTGACTTACCTTTACATGTTAGTGTGCATTTCCTATGCACATATGGCAGAAAATGCAATTTTCTTCATTTTTAAATAGAAGTTATCTGCTTTGTGTGTCTCGGGTGCCTTTTCTGTACAACTGGAAGCAATGGTTTTGAAAGAGTACGTTCACTCTAAACACGTACTAGTATTTCTTAAAAACGTTTTTCACGTAAAAAAAATGTTCAAAATAAAAAAAAAAAAAACCAGTGCTGTCGAGCGTCATCAACATGACTTATCCGAAAACAAAACTTGAACCAGTTTGAAAAGCGTTATGTAAACATTGGCGGGTCTTGGGTTACCATCCGGTAACAATATTATTGCGTGAAAATCAGCAATATAGAAAAAAAAATTAAATTGATCATGTATAATATATAACACTTTAAAAGTTAGGAATCTGTATAACGAGTCATCACTTCAAATACGTACATCTGGTGATATAATATGCATGAAACAGCTTCATATCAATTAACGAATTTAGAAAATATTTTTGCATAGTACGTCCCTTTCTTTTTTAAGGGACCTGTTTATACCTCACTAATTCTGGCTATCTAAACCAAGTAAGGTGCGCAGACTTCACCCACGGTTGTCCCGAAAAACCATATTTCAGCAACGAAATATACAAATGTATGTATAATCTTCTAGATGCCAAATTAACAATTTGGTTTTGAATGTAATAATTTTAAGTGATATGTATTAATAATTAATGTAAAACAGAATGCATATTTTTGATTTCCTAAGGATTGATTGTTTACACTGAACATAAAAAATATTACAATATCCATCTTTTTTGTTTTTGTTTTACTAGATCAGGAATGTTTAGCTATTAACAAACAATTCCATTGCTACGAAGCAGCGGAGTCGTGTCGGAATACAAAAAAGTAAATCACTCTCTCTCTCTCTCTCTCTCTCTCTCTCTCTCTCTCTCTCTTCAAATTAATTTGCATTTATGTTCATTCTTTACAGTAGCAAAGATGTGTCATCCTCAACACCAACGACATCTTTATCTTACATACCGATCTTACTTGGTGTCATGGTACCAATCATTTTGATTGTAATTCTGTTATGTTCCTTATTTATAAAATTTCAACGCGAGAGGAATTCAAGCAACAAGGACACCATGGATCCAGAACAGGAGCATCTTCTCCGTAAGTAATTCTGTTAATTGAAGCCGTAAAGATACATATACCAAAAGTGGTAATTTTGAATCATCTTAATTTCATGCATATCTGCAAAAATCCTTCTCTTATTAGGAAACATATACGTTACTTATTTCGTTATTTGCATACCTATTCACACTGTAAAAGAATGTTTACTCCGTTACACTACTGAGAAAATCATATCTTATCAAAGTTGTACTGAATTGATTTTTTAAAAATTGTTTTCATTGTAATTACGTTATAATTTTATGATTTATGCATACAAACACATGAACATGACATTAATTGAAATTATATCATTCAAAGAGAGTGGTATTAATTTTTGCTACAATATAAATATTCATGTTTTTAGTAGAGAGTTTTTAAATAATGTATCTGGTGTATGTACATTTTCCAGTAAAAATATAAATAAAAAGTACTTGACTAAATTTCAAGATATTACATTTTAATGTATTTGTATATTAGGCAATTTAGAAAAAAAAAACATTTCAGAGCAAAGCTAATTGAATATTCATGATACGTTTGTATCAAAAAATAAATTTAATTATAATGTATTTATGAAAAATATCTCGACAAAAGAATTTTAACTCTCTTTTATATCTGCTTTTTATGAAATGTAGAGAAAGGCAATCCAGGTGAAGAATTTATAGAAACTCGAGCCTATCAGAAAGCAAGAGAAGTTTTGTTAAAAAAGAAGTATGTTTTTATAAAAGGAAACCCAGGAGATGGTAAAACGACAATAGCAAAACACCTCTTGAAAGAATTGAAAACATCTCATAACAAACGTGAGAAGGTCGTCATGGGTCTAAAGGAATTGTGTGGAAAACATGACCAAACGAAAGACATTGCTTTTTTTGTAGATAATATCTTCGGAGAATATAATTTCAGGAGGTCAGAAATAGAACAGTGGGAAACAACAACAATTTTTATGGAAAGTGTTCTCTCTGATGAAATTGACCAGAAGGGAAACTTTTTAATTGCAACAATCCGCAATGATATGTATTCGGAAATTCTAACTAAACTGCAATTCAAAATGGAATTCATTGAAAATGCTTTGGTTGATATCTCGAATTCGGAGAACAAGTTGACAAAAGAAGAAATGAAACAGATGTATGATCTTTATGTCCGAATTCCATTTCGTGCAGATGAATTATACTCAGCGTTCAGTTGTGCACCACCCTTAGGCTTTCCACAATCTTGTAAGCTGTTTGGCAATAACACAACATTACAAAGTAGAGGACCGAATTTCTTTAAAAATCCGTCCGAGTGTTTAAGTCAGTATGTCGAAAATATGTATTGGCACTCCAAGCCCCAGTTTTCCGTTCTTGTTTATATTCTAATGACAAATGACAACAAAGTTTCAATGTCTTCATTACGTAACCTTAACATCGATATCGAGGGGAAAAGAAAAGCAATGACTGTCCATCCTAAAAATAAAAAATCTCCAATACCTACTGAGTTCATCGAATGCATCGACGGGTTAATGGGTTCTTTTTTAATTGATGAGAGTGGGTTCTGTACGTTTTCACATAGCTGTATTCAAAACGTTATTCAAAATACAATTATCAAATTTCATACTATTTTCGTTATCAAACATTGCCAAATATCATTATTGAATAATCTCCAAGTAGAAGGAAAGGGGGAGATGGCGGAAAACATACAAACAATAGAAAAAGATTACTTTGCAGATATTTTCAAAAGAATAGTTGAAAATCTCAATTTTAGAAGCAGTGAACTATTCAAAATCATATCTGGATTACATTTATGGAAAAACGACGCATTCTGCTCTGCGTTTAAAGATTATGTGCATCAGAAGGAAAATATTCTATCTGAGTTAGATGAGAATGATGCATCATTGCTGATTTATTTT
Source organism: Saccostrea cuccullata (assembly GCF_032062105.1). Taxonomy (NCBI): domain Eukaryota; kingdom Metazoa; phylum Mollusca; class Bivalvia; order Ostreida; family Ostreidae; genus Saccostrea; species Saccostrea cuccullata. Next base: position 31,700 of record NW_026939096.1, on the reverse strand, counting down.
GCAAAAGCTGGGCAAAATGAAATGGTTAAATTCCTGTTGACAATCATTAAAACTAACAAACAAAGGTATGAAGCATTAAATCAAGCAACGTTGATGAATCATAGCAAAGTTGTTCAAATCCTTTTAGATGAAGGAGTCACTCCTGACGTTAAAAGCTGTTTCTGTGCGATACAGAATGGGGACTTAGACATGGTCAAGCAATTTATTTCTAAAGGTCTGAATATAATGGAATTTTCTAAATCTCTCCATCCAAGTTTTCAACGTTCTGTTTCTATATTAGCTGAGTCCTGTTTATGGGAGAGATTGGAAATAATTTCTTTTTTGGAAAATTATCCAGACTTATTCAATGTGAAATATGACTTTGGAGAGCATACCATTCATTTTATAGCTTACGCCGGAGCGATAGATGCCCTTAAAGCACTTATAACCAAGCATAAATGCGATCCATCCTTAAAAACTAATAGAGGAGAAACGATTCTACATAATGCATGCCAGAACGGAAAACTTGAAACTGTGAAATACATCATAAGTGAATATCCTAAACTTTTATCTGAAGAAAATGATTTATTTGATGGTGGATCTATTTTACATATGGTTGCTGCGGGAGGCAGCATCGAATTATTCAAGCTTTTAAAAAATCAAAAGCTCATTACTGAACATGAAACAGGTAGAACTGTTTTACACAGTGCATGTCAACATGGCAGATTTGAGATGAGTAAGTTTCTTCTTGACAGGTTTCCTTATTTGCTGACCAAAATAAATTTTTTTGGTGAATCTGCCTTACATGATTCCGTTAGAGGTGGTAATGTAGAATTAATGAATTTCCTTTTAAAAAAAGGCTTAGATATAAACGACAGAAATAATTACGGAAAATCTATGCTGCACCTGTGTTGTATTGAGGGTAAGATAGATATATGCAAATACTTGGTCAACACATATCCTTTCTTACTCGAAGTCACTGACAATAATGGTCACAATGTCTTACATGATGCAGTCTGGGGTGGTAACATTGATCTTGCTAAGTTTCTTTTAGAGAAAGGCTTAGATATCAATAGCACGAGAAGTGACGGGAAAACTGTGCTACATCAGTGTTGTATGAATGGGCAGACAGACATGTGCAAATACTTGGTCAACACATATCCTTTCTTACTCGAAGTCACTGACAATAATGGTCACAATGTCTTACATGATGCAGTCTGGGGTGGTAACATTGATCTTGCTAAGTTTCTTTTAGAGAAAGGCTTAGATATCAAAAGCACGAGAAGTGACGGGAATACAGTGCTACATCTGTGTTGTATGAACGGGCAAATAGAAATGTGCAAATACTTGGTCAACACATATCCTTTCTTACTCGATGTAAGTGACGATAGCGGTGAGAATGTCTTACATGATGCAGCTTTTGGTGGTAATATTGAAATGCTTAAATTCCTCCTAGATAAAGGCTTAGATATCAAAAGCACGAGAAGTGACGGGAAAACAGTTCTACATCTGTGTTGTTTGAACGATAAGATAGACATGTGCAAATTCCTGGTCAACACATATCCTTTCTTACTCGATGTAATTGACGATAGTGGTGAAAATGTCTTACATGATTCAGCTTTTGGTGTTAATATTGAAATGCTTAAGTTCCTCCTAGATAAAGGCTTAGATATCAAAAGCACGAGAAGTGACGGGAAAACAGTTCTACATCTGTGTTGTTTGAGCGATAAGATAGACATGTGCAAATACTTGGTCAACACATATCCTTTCTTACTCGAAGTCACTGACAATAATGGTCACAATGTCTTACATGATGCAGTCTGGGGTGGTAACATTGATCTTGCTAAGTTTCTTTTAGAGAAAGGCTTAGATATCAATAGCACGAGAAGTGACGGGAAAACTGTGCTACATCTGTGTTGTATGAATGGGCAGACAGACATGTGCAAATACTTGGTCAATACATATCCTTTCTTACTCGAAGTCACTGACAATAATGGTCACGATGTCTTACATGATGCAGTCTGGGGTGGTAACATTGATCTTGCTAAGTTTCTTTTAGAGAAAGGCTTAGATATCAAAAGCACGAGAAGTGACGGGAATACAGTGCTACATCAGTGTTGTATGAACGGGCAAATAGAAATGTGCAAATACTTGGTCAACACATATCCTTTCTTACTCGATGTAAGTGACGATAGTGGTGAGAATGTCTTACATGATGCAGCTTTTGGTGGTAATATTGAAATGCTTAAGTTCCTCCTAGATAAAGGCTTAGATATCAATAGCACGAGAAGTGACGGGAAAACAGTTCTTCATCTGTGTTGTTTGAACGATAAGATAGACATGTGCAAATACTTGGTCAACACATATCCTTTCTTACTCGAAGTCACTGACAATAATGGTCACAATGTCTTACATGATGCAGTCTGGGGTGGTAACATTGATCTTGCTAAGTTTCTTTTAGAGAAAGGCTTAGATATCAATAGCACGAGAAGTGACGGGAAAACAGTTCTACATCTGTGTTGTTTGAACGATAAGATAGACATGTGCAAATTCCTGGTCAACACATATCCTTTCTTACTCGATGTAATTGACGATAGTGGTGAAAATGTCTTACATGATTCAGCTTTTGGTGGTAATATTGAAATGCTTAAGTTCCTCCTAGATAAATGCTTAGATATCAATAGCACGAGAAGTGACGGGAAAACAGTTCTACATCTGTGTTGTTTGAACGATAAGATAGACATGTGCAAATACTTGGTCAACACATATCCTTTCTTACTCGATTTCACTGACAATGATGGTAATAATGCTTTACATGAAGCAGTCTGCGGTGGTAACATTGATCTTGCTAAGTTTCTTTTAGAGAAGGGCTTAGATATCAAAAGCTCTATACATAGCGGAAAATCTGTGCTACATCTGAGTTGTTTGAACAGTAAGATGGATATGTGTAAATACATAGTCAACACATATCCTTTCTTACTCGATGTCATTGACGATAATGGTGAAAATGTCTTACATGATGCAGCTTGGGATGGTAATATTGAAATACTTAAGTTCCTCCTAGATAGAGGCTTAGATATCAAAAGCACGAGAAGTGACGGGAAAACAGTGTTACATCTGTGTTGTTTGAACGATAAGATAGACATGTGCGAATTCCTGGTCAACACATATCCTGACTTACTCGATGTCACTGACAATGATGGTGAAAATGCCTTACATGATGCAGTCTGGGGTGGTAACATTGATCTTGCTAAGTTTCTCTTAGAGGAAGGCTTAGATATCAAAAGCACGAGAAGTGACGGGAAAACAGTGTTACATCAGTGTTGTATGAATGGGCAGACAGACATGTGCAAATACTTGGTCAACACATGTCCTTTCTTACTCGATGTCACTGACAATGATGGTGAGAATGCCTTACATGATGCAGCCTGTAGTGGTAATGTTGATCTGGTTATATTTCTCATAGAGAAAGGCTTAGATATCAAAAGCACGAGTAGTGACGGGAAAACAGTGCTAAATCTGTGTTGTTTGGACGATAAGATGGACATGTGCAAATACTTGGTCAACAAATATCCTGATTTACTCGATGTCACTGACAATGATGGTCAGAATGCTTTACATGAAGCAGCCTGGAGTGGTAATGTTGAAATACTAAAGTTCCTCGTAGATAAAGGCTTAGATATCTATAGCGCTAGAGATGACGGAAAGACTGTATTGCATATGTGTTGTATGAATAGGGAAAAAGAAATGTATAAGTATTTATTCGACAAGTATCCAGACTTAGTGGATATCGAAGACAAATATGGCAACAAAGCAGTTTTTTATGGAATATAAAGGTAAAAGTAGCCTATTCAATCAATGAAAGACATTTAACCGCGTTTTAGGAAAGGAAAAAGTATACCAAAAAGTCTCTCAGAGCCTTTGTGGTTGTTAAATAAATAGATATGAATGAATACCAAGTATTTTTAAAGCAAAGTAGTTTATGCAAGAATAATGAAAATCGGTTTGTGTTTTCTGCCCGCTCATACGTATAATATTAATGTAGTAAAGTTTAAGTTGAAGACGTAGATATCTGGAAGTGGAGTAAGATATAAATATTTGTTATAAATGTATCGGATATTCCACATTTTTAAATTTACATAAAATTAGTTTGAAGTCACTTAATGATATTGATGTATTTATTGTAATATTATATCATGATGTAGTTTGGAAACTACTGATCGTGATCGTGAATGGCAATAATTTACAGATTTTTTTATTCAAATCAATTAAAAAAGTTCCATGTTGTAAATAATGCTTTCGCAAATTTACATGATAATTTTCAAGAGAATATAAAATGAATGAATATTCATAATCATATTATTGCCACAATTTTGAGAGCCAATACCTCTTAAACATTTTATTACAAGTTCAGACACTCGCGATATTTTTTTCTCGATATATAAAAAAGATTATAACATAAGTAAAACAGAATCAATTCACACGTATTCATAAAATTTATTTATATATATAATTTTTAATTATTTGTAACTGTTTACATTTTCTTTCGTATATACCAATTATACTTAAATTAGTGTTAATCAAATAAATGAAGCCAATATTCTATAGTTACAAATTTAAGATTAGCTGATCAAATAATATAAACATTGTTAACCTTGCGGTATATTCAATTCCTTTAAGAAACATATGAAAGGTTTCATACACTTAAAACTTTGTCAAATGTCCATTTCTATGGAACGTCTTGATTGAGGCACAACAATATAAATAACCAAAATAAATAAATATTAGTATCTAAATTCTTCATTTAAAAAAGTTCAACGAGCAAAATTTAAATGTGTACTATCCAATTTATTTAATTTGCTTTTACACAGTTTAAATCAGAATCATATTTCATGTTGAATGTTTCTAAAATATCTCAGCGTCAGAATATCCTGAATAATTGTTGGCTTTGTTAATACATTCTTAACATTAATGAAAACTGTCTGTAAATTTTGTTTGTTGTTAACAATGGAATAATGCATGTCTTTACATGGGAATTTATATGCTTGTTTTTCCATGTTATATACATGTATGCAAAAATTAAGGTTGTCTTTTAAAGCCTAATTGATTGCAAAAAAATGGTTTCCAATTTTACAAAAATGGCGTTGATCTTGTATATAAAAACCGTTCTCATTCCTTAAAAGCAAATTAAGTGCCAATTGTATCTTTAAAATACAACTCAGATATGTAAACATGTATGTATTGCATTATAGGAGTAATTGTATTCTTAATAAAATGAATCTGTATGATTGTTTTGGTTGCTTCATTTGCCTTTAAGTTTGTTTTACGCTAAGCCACAATACAGACCAAAGGTATGAAATTGAAAGTTTAGAGTGAAGTTGGAGAACATCAAGAACTGAAGTTTAAGGTATGATCAACCATAGTTCAAACAATCAACCATTACCTGATCTGTGAAAACAAAAGTTTGTTTTAAGCGTGCATTTCCCATATTTCCTAAGAATTAAGGGTCCTCCACACCATGTGACTTGTGACGTATATAGAGAAAAAATACTTTTACTTCCGGTTCGATCGAGTTTCTGTAAGAACGATTTAACTTAACACCGTTTGTAAACAATGAACACATGGCATGATCACGGAGTGACTGATGGAAAAGGATGTGCGGTTTTTTGTTAAAAAAAAGAACAACAGACGTCTTGGATTATGTTACATAATAATTCGTAAACAACAGGTACCGGTGGTTATGACGAAAAACGTATAGATTATTTATCCTTTCAGGCTAATCAACCGAGTCTGTTTTGATAGTTGAAATTTCGGCACACTAATTTGTGCGTTTCAATAATACATTATCTCATTGTTGTTTATAAATATTAATAAAATAGTGTGTGTTTCTAGTTTTCCTCTGTTATATTTGTCCAGTTCAGTGGCCAGTAATTACTAAATATAGTATGGTGATGTATGCGGAGACTTGCCAAAGTTTTTGAGTCCCGGGCAACAGCAAAGATAACTCCAAAAAGGAACTTTGATACCAAAGATTTTGAAAATATTTTTTCTACATCAGTGCATTTAATTTTAATTCAATTTTTTGATATAATCTAATTTATTAATGTTTCTTCTCCACAAAAGGAGTCCTTATTGATTTTTCTCGAAATGTATTTCAGAGAAAATACGTTTTATGTACTTTTTATAAATATAATAAATTTCTGTAAAAAATATGTCGATAGATAAAAATGAATTTTTATGGTTATTCCATGAGCTTAAAAATATACGAAAGGATAAGACAAAGTTTGTTGTGCTAGGTATGAAAATGATCTGGGAAAAATTTCTTATAACTTGTGAAATAATAATTTAAAAAATCAGTATAAATTACATTTTAATCCCTGGACAGTTTTTAAAGGTTGATATGCTTGTTAAAAGTAATGCTCAATAATATGAGAACATAACCTGTGGGTGTGTGGAGGACCCTTAAGTCTTGAGTACAAACTCTCTAAACATGGTTGATGAAGAGAAATTCTGCTATATTTTGGTTTTAAAATTTTCTTTTGTTGTCTCATAAATACTGTACATTTCTTGTCACGAAAATTTAAATACTTGTTGCTTTCTGTGACAATCATTAATAATATGTCATATATCTAGCCTTTCAGAAGGGAAAATGTAGTTCAAGACTTTATATGCTGAATTTTTCCATTTTTTTTAAAACATATAGCGACAGCAAATGAAAATTTATCAAGTCTCAACAAATAAAGAAAACAAATAAAGATAACTGATTGATGGTGATTTAATGACACATAAATTGTTAATCATCCTTGTACAGAAATTTTCAATTGTATCTGCCTTTTCCTTCTATTCGCTATGGTTTGGAGTCCAATCTAATTTTAAAACTTTTGAAAATGAAAACACCTCTCATAAACCTTCAAAAGTTATTGTCAATCTTTTTTTTTATAAAATAGGTCAAACTCTAAGGTAAAAGGGTCAAAGATCTTGGTATACAATGAAAGATCTTCTCACAAGAATTATATGTTTGAAGGTTGAAAGCCCTAGCTCTAACTATTTAGAGTTATGGCTAAGGTTAAAGTTTCTTTTAACGCAGGGGAAATAAGGAAGCATACAACATATTCTACCTTGACTAAATCAGTTCTACATTATGACGTCATAGTAGGCGAGATGACGTCAATTCTAGAACACAAGTTTTTGTAAAAGTTGTATTTAGAGATGGAAATTAATTCAAGAAAATAAATAGGAACATGTAAACATTAACATAAATGAAATGTTTTTATTTTGTTATGCTTAAATCTGTTAATTTGATTGAAATCTACCATCGATGACGTCAGATATGTACATCAAGTTACTTTGGAAGTGATCTTGTGGTCTAATGAGAATTTGGCAGAGACGGCATGTACAAAGATACGTAAAAAGGAATTTAGAAACAGAAATCGTAAATATTTTATGAAATTCATATGGAATTTAATTAATAAAACAGGTATGCTAAATTATTTTTATCTATTTTATTCTTTTTCGACGTTGGTCAGCTATATACGTATCCCGGTCGGCCTTTCTTCCGTCATTTGTAACAAAAATAATGCAACAGAACAAAAATAAGCTGTCTATTTCATGACATAAAATTTGTGCAGGTGAAAAGTTTGCTTCCTAAATACTTGGAAAGTGCTGCTAGAATCCCGTGTTGAGCATGGTTTTACGTAAAATTTCGGTTCATAGGTAAAACAATTGCAAAACTTCAGGTAAGGTTTCGTGCGAATGTGTGGATTAATTTTTTTACCGGCGGGACAGTGCACGTGGGATTCTACTTTTTAGGCAAAATAGATGTTTTTCAACTGCATTATTTACTCTAAGAAATTATTAAACTCCGGGGCATTGTTGTTCTGTTAGCTTTTGTATTAAGGAAAATTTCGCTATTAATAGAAGTCACGTGATGCCGTGGTGGTGGTGCATGTCGTTGCGTTAGACACTCATTTATCTGTATGCAAGAAATGTTAATAGATTACGTTTATCAGCGGTGTTGGTAAATTATCAACTTAATTTTCTTTTAAAAGTCTAAATTTCCCGAAAAATGACTTATATGCTTCCTTAACGTGTCTGCGAAGTACATTAATCTCCAAAGTCTAGGTCAAAAGGTTAAACCTATTGCTATTTAAGATCAGACGACATCATCCTCAAAAATATATAATTTTTCCAACGAATTTGTCATTGAAGTCTAGGTTTCCTTACATGTGAATACATGAATGACCCATATAGTTAATCAACTGAATTGCCTATATCACAATTTTTGGTACACTTATATTAAAAAACCTATTAAAAACAATGAAGACATCACAAGAGAATAGTAATGTGCAAACTATTTATATAATATACCAAGGACTACAGAAGATATATGTGAGGAACGAGTCCTTAATAAAAGGTCCTGTCAGAAAGAATACACATATAAAGCAAGATAGCCCCAGCGTCTACCGTTCAAAATTTATGGCTAAAGTATAAGTTTGATATTTTTGTGTTTAAGTGTGTCAAACTTTAAGGTCAGAAGGTCACAGTTGCAGTGTACTTTGTAAGCACGTTTCCTCATTTAATAGAAGCTAGATACAAAAGCAGTGAAAATGCTTTACATGCTGCAGCATGGGGTGGAACCATTGATCTGTTAAAATTGCTCCTGGCTAATGGCTTAGATATAAATTCTACAGCATATGATGGGAAAATTGTGCTTCATAACTGTTGCTTCAATGGTAACATAAACATTTGTAACTATTTATTCAACAAATATCCTTACTTATTATATGCCATTAACAATAATGGTGAGGATGTTATATAAGCTGAAGCTTGCAATGGTAACATTGATCTTCGAAAGTTCCTCGTAGAAAAAGGTCGAGGCATCAATAGCAAACGAAATGACAGTTAAACTATGCTACATCAATACTGTAGGAATGTTAAGATAGATATGTGTGTATACTTGGTCAAAACATATCAACACATACAAGAGATCAGGGATGATTAGGGTTAGAATGCTTTACATGAAGCAGCTGGTTGTGGAAACATTGATGTGCTAAAGTTCCTCAGAAAGAGAGTTAGATTTGAATAGTATGAATGATAAAGAACAGACATTTTTGCGTTAATGTTGTCTGTCGGGAAAATTACAAATTTGCAAGTACTTGGTCAGTACTTGAATGGAAAGATTTACATGTATCGGTACCAGATCAACACTTTTCCTCATTTACTTCGTATGACTGACAATGATGGTCAGAATGTCCTTGATGCAGCGAAAGTGGGAGGAAACAATGAATTGCTTAATTTCTTAATAAAGACAGGCTTAAATATTAATAGCTCATGTTGGTAAGATAAACATGTGGAGTACTACATCAATCCCTTTCAGCAGATAAGCTAGATTGAACTGTTTCAGCAGTTACTAGGTTTAACTGACGTAGTTGGCGAATAAATATTTCTTTATGCAATGTTTCGAGGTATTAATGACAATTTCAATCAATATAAGAGAGACATGTGCGTATGATAGCCATATGAAATAATAATATAATCAATTATATGAAAGGAGTGCAAAAATTTGTAGTTGTGGGGTTTTGATTATATTTTATTCGTTTACGTTTCTATAATCATCTATACAGTGCTTAAACAATGTAATTCAAGTTTATATAATTCAGAATGTATAACATACACACTGAGCACTAGCAAACTTGTATTTCGCCAAGAATTTTGCTATTTCCTTTGATATTAAAATCACAATTCCCATCCAATTATGCCCACAATATTTAAAGTTATATGAAAGGAGTGCAAAATTTTGTAGTTGTGGGGTTTTGATTATATTTTATTCGTTTACGTTTCTGTAATCATCTATACAGTGCTTAAACAATGTAATTCAAGTTTATATAATTCAGAATGTATAACATACACACTGAGCACTAGCAAACTTGTATTTCGCCAAGAATTTTGCTATTTTCTTTGATATTAAAATCACAATTCCCATCCAATTATGCCCACAATATTTAAAGTTTCTATACGCGTGATTTTGTGAATCTTCAAGTGCAATTTTATGTGAAATTATTTAAAAGAGGTAATAGTTTATTCTTTTTCATCGATTGATTGGCTGATTACAGCATTTGTATTACATTGGAAGAATTTTATTTACCAAGAAAATTTGTAAACTTATAATATAAAAACATGAAAACGGTATAGGATTATTTTGTACCCTATAGCTATTTTTACGTATGCATGTCAATAACTTTCTTTTTAATTAAATGTTGGCGTTGTGAATTTTAAAGAAACGTGCTAGGAAGATATTAAGAAAAAGTAGGAAGCAACTGTTCCTTCGTCGTGCCCTCGACACTTTGAAATGAAAATTTCGGGTTCTTTGGATGAGACGTTAAAAACCAAGACCTGTGTCTAGTCAGGTATTGGCATGATAAATATCCTTCAAATCTTTGTTCAAAGAGTTTAAATTTTTGGACTTTTTTCTCAAACAGAATGGTATTTCGCATAAATGTTATTGGTTTATTCATAAATTGTTCTCTCTGTAGAAGACTAGCAAACTAAAAGTTCGAAAATAGATTTCTATGGTTAGGGAAAATTTTAAAGTATTTGTCATATTGTTATTTATTTGTTTATGCTATTACTCACGTTTGATGTAAATTAATATTTTCATCTATATGTGTTACCTATAGTTCGAATTGCAACTTACAATGTGTATAAAAGATTGTCTTTTTAAACATTCCTCTAATTTATCTAATTATATTGTATTTATTTGTATTCTTGCATATATTTGTATTAAAGTTGAAATACATTTCTTAAAACTTTTGTATGCCTTGAATCTAGAATGGGACACTACGGAGCTCCACCTTTGACAATTGAAAACTTCTTTCAAGAGCGGAAGCGCTTAAGGACGGATGATACAAACTTTTGTAAAAAAACTGTGAAAATATAAAAATGAGTCATGTTTTAATGAGAACATTGAATGACTTTCAGTATTTAGTTTTTTATTCAAATTTTCAAAAAAAAAAATGATTTGAAGTGAAATATATTTGTATAGTTAAATATAAATGGTTTTAGAGAGGCAGAATTTTGACATGTGTCAAAATTCATAAGGTTTACAAATTCCTTATATTCTAGAAATTTACTATTTGCAACATTTTCAATGAACATAAGCCAAAATTATATATGCATCCATTTTTTTTCTTAGCAACATTTGACCTAAAATGATTAAACATTCAGAGGGGCGGGCTCCACGTACCAACAGTTTCTTATATAAAGGGAGATAAGCCTTTATATTGGCAGGTGGATTTGTGAGGTTGAAATGTCAACAATCTCGTTTGGTAATATTATGGGCCTTTTCTGCGTAGCAGTGCCCTTGAAAGCAAATGCAATATACATCATTCAGTCGAATACTTTCAGACGTTTTTCATCCCAATTGTTTGGACTTGTTAAACCCTAAATTTTGATCGGATAAGTCCATTGTCCGATCATGACACTGACGCACGCTGTGTCAGTATAGGTGACCGGTCTACAAGGGATGCTTTGTAATACGTGGCATCTGATTCCAGGTCCTTGTTTTCCCTGCTCCTGATCTGTATTGTTTCAGTGATTTTTAGCTGGCTAGATTATCCCAATTTCATGGAACAAAATACCAGATATATTCATGTAAGCTGTAGTTAACCTAATAAATGATTTAGGGTAAACGTTTTACATTTCGCTGTGTATTCTATTTAGCGCTTTTGAGAGAAACTTTCTCTGATTCAAGTACAGCTCTAAAAGTCTGGCACATATAAACATACATAAGAACATTGTGATAAATGAAATCTAACTAAGATAACTTGCTCAACAATCAATTTCCGCCAAATATCGTTCAAGTTAAGTATATTACATTTACAGTGTTTTCTGGAGAATCTTTTATTAGACATTACACATTGCAGTCCTGTAGCAATATTTATAACAATTTTCAAGATCAACTGATCAGTGTTTCCATTGTGATTTGATATAACAACTGACATCATGATGATGATTTCTCACGTCATGGGTCATCTGACAATACTTCTGCCTCATCTACTAACACTGTTGAATCTTTATCAGAGAAATCCTCATCTTTCGCTGGATCCAAATCTATCAGTGGAGGGCTTTTATTTAATGCAGGTGCTGTATTTAGTCCAGACTCACAGGCTTCATCTCCAGTTTCAAATTCGGGTGCTTCCGTAACACAACCTCCAAAGTCCACGCCCATTTCATTCACGCAAGAGCCTCCACAGATGACTTCACCAGATCTTACGATCCTAACGAACCTACTATAAAGATTTCGCCTGCAAAAGTCACTTCTCTTAACACGAGACAGAATCAATCCAGGTCTCAAGCTACTAAATATGTGTCCAGAATCGCGAAAAAAGTGAACAGAATAATTAGCTTCCATCGCCAGAGATTAACGGTGCAAGCGCAGTTGCAGAACAAACACCACTTTTATTTTGTAAAAGGACAATTATTTAGAGTGTGGAAAGAAGTGTAGAGTGAGGCAGTATCATTGTAAGAGGTTATATCAAACTGAACTCAAAAGAGAGCGAATAGAGAAGAAGGATATGAAGATAACAAACAGTATTCAATTTCAAAGTCCACAAACAAATACAAAATAAGAGCACAGCTAACACGGATCCCCGAAACATCAGAGGTGGGATCAGGTGCAATGGTGAGCATCCCCTGCCGACCGGTCACACCCGCCGTGTGCTCCTTGGCATGATCAGGAAATAAGGGAAAAAAATCTGTCGTTAATTCAGTATTAAATAATGGACTAACAATTGGTATAAAAAACGTCAGTCGGCATTTGACTCAGTGATAAATTGTATTTGCCGACAAGGTCATTGTATCGACCATAGAACTTACGAAATGATGACTTTAAACGAGACTGCTGATATTCTTGTTTCATCAACTTGTTTGTCAACAATTTACCTCGTTTGAGAAATTGTTCATACGTAGAGCATGCTCTTGCGTATCGAATCAACTGAGATATATATACTTCGTATGCATCGATGAAGGTATATTACTGCATAATTTAGGGAAGTTGACTATAGAAAAGTCAAAGTCATCACGTTTATCATATAGCTTGGTTAGATTACCATTAGAGTGTCTTTTGCAAGTAAAATATCCAAGTATGAAGCAGAAGTGTCGGACTCTGTGGTATTTTAAATATCAAGCTCACCAGGATATATCGTATCGACGTAGTAATGGAAATTAACATTATTAATTGACAATACGTCGTCGATATATCTATATGTCGAGTTGAAGGCCACAGCAAGTGTTTTCTTCTTTCCATGCATAAGATTAAGCATAAATTCTGCTTCATATGAAAAAAATAATAAGTCTGCTAATAACGAAGTGCAATTTGTACCCATAGGAATTCCAATAGATTGTTGGAATACCTGGTCTCCGAAAACCACATTGATATTGTCAATCAGAAACTCAAACATCTTCTTTATGTCAACTTCAGAGTATTTAAATGTGCTACCAGAATCTGTTTTAACAAAATAATTCTGCAAATGACCGATGACGAGGTGAGTAAATTTACGAGTTCCATTTTTATCGAAGAAGCAGCTCTCAATGATATCAAAAAGCCTTGATTTTAATTTGTGGTGGGAAATTGTTGTGTTTATAGTGAAATTTTTTTTTTAAGTAGTTGAATTTTGTAAAGTCTTGTGATTTCAAATTGTCCAAAAGTTCTTTAGAAATTTTTAGTATCCACATCTGATTCACACCACTTCATAAATATATAAATGCACAGTACCCTGGAAGTTTTTTCTTCACTACTGTCACAAAATTTGTTGAGGAGTAAAGAAAGAGACTTGGTTGAACATTTACTGGAACCTGCAATGTATCTTTGTTTGTAAGGATTCTTATGAAGTTTCGGTATCCAATATATATAAGGTAGTTCAAATTCATTTTGGCTCTGTCGAATATTAAATGTATTCAAAACTGAGAGGTGATTTTGAAGAATTTCTTCGTTAGAAAGGGAAGTATGGGTATAAGTAGTGCAAATTCAAAAATTTCGTGCCCCTAGTATACCCCAGTAAACAAACTAGGGTTTCTTGAGATACCCTAGTAAATAAAGAAAGGTTTCCTAGGATACACCAGTAAACAAGTCAACGGGTTTTTGGGCAACGTCAATCATAGACAATGAGTTCCTCATACATTGTGTGATAAAATGTGGTTGATTGAACATGTTTTAATGATGGATTATATGGAGAGAGCAGTGCTTTTTTAAGTTATATAATGATATCTAGAGCAAATGCTCAGATTTGATTACAAAAAAGGCATTTGTAAATCTATTTATTTAGTACGTTCATACTCAAAAATGTAAATAAAATTTATTGTTGCTTTGTTTTAAAGTTTATTGTTTGCTTTTTTTCCAATAAAAATATATACTAAATGTCAGTTCTTTTCAATACATATTTCTAAGAAATCGATTTATTTTGTGTGTTCGTATTTTTTGAAAAATAATTTAAGAGTCTAATAGCGTTTAAAATAAATGCGCTATTGTCAAGGTAGATATTGTCGACCTGTAAAATAAACTTTTCTCTCAATGCACATGTTGTGAAAATGTGTACCTACCCTCAATGCACTGATTATAATTTCACTACATTTTGTCGCTGAAAAGACTGTGGTCGTTCCTTTGGCTGGCTACCGAAACCAGGTCACGATTTTCTGTTTGTGTATGATAGGGGCTTTTAATTATGTAACATAATTCCAAGGATACCCCAGGAATTATTCTTAGAGAGACTTCTAAATTTGTGGAATGGGGCATTTGATCAGATAATTAAAATGTCACCGGGAGATGACCCTGAATAAGGGAAGCAATCCTGTGCGAGCATATCAAAGCGTGTGATTTTAATCAGATTTGCATTTGTTTGTAAATACCTTGATATATTTGTTGTCAGTCTGACTAAAGCCAGCCCCTACTACATGTATTTCACTTCATTAGTAGGGCTGGTTTTAGACAGGTTGTATTTGTTGTAGTCCTGTTGTAATTCTGCATGTTTCACAATCGTAGATTTGCACTGATTAAACATTGGTATTAATAAAATATTCTGATTTTTGTTCTTCACTATGTGTTCTGGACTGGCCTGAGCATTGTCGGGCTTTGCCTTCTCTGGCTTTAATGTCTTCATCTGAACCACCTGTATTACTACTGATGGACCTTAAATTGAGAGTTTATTAAGGTTATAATTTAATCCTTTTTATTATTTTCCCGTTAAACTTTTCTTAAATGCAGGAGGACTAATTTTGTTTGGTAAGCTACACAGGGCTCTTGTAAATTTTAAAGCTTTTAATGACCAAGTGCTTCCCACCCAATATCTTCTCAAGAAGAACCATTAAGATTGAATCATAGGATTGTGAATGTGATCAATGCCCTTGGACAATGATCCACCATAAAACTTATTTCATTGATCCGCTTTACCCCTTTAGTAAGCATGACTTAATAAACGAATTGCAGTTAATAGTAAAAATGTGTTAACAAAGCACTGGACTGATATAAGATACCTTATTGTTGGAATTCAGGTACGTAATTATAACTATATTCATTTTAAACTAAGCTATCGTGTGCACATATCGCCGGAAAGGACACTCCAAATCCTATATAATTACAGTGTATAATGGCAAATTTCATATCTTTGCTGTGGGAGACCCGAAATTTGTCAGATCAAAAAGTAAAATAGGAGGTGCACAATGTAATTTTTTAAGGTATCATTAAATTTACTTTTATTCAGTGGAAGAAGTTGCGGATATGACATGGGTACAAGTACCCTTTAATATTACAGAAATAATGGTAGTGTTCACGTTTTCATATGAGAAACGCCAAAAAATATGTGTCGGAACAAAAAATAGGAGGTGCACAAATTTTTTTTTATATATTATGAAGAAGTGAATGTCTCGTTAAATTTATTCAGTGGTATAGGAGTTTCAGATAAGATATGGGTACCCCCAAATCGCAATACAAAGACGGACAGACGGACGACACGCTATTAAAATATCTCTCAGCTTTTCAAGCGGGGGTATGAAAATAGCAATATAAAAATTGTAATTTGTATAAGAACAATTAGAAAAAAATTGCTTTTCAAAAAGTGATCAGCGAATAGCCATAATTTGTTCTAACTGTAATGCCATTAGCTTTATTTAAAAAAGTTATTTAAAGCACATAAAAATGTACAAGTAGGCAAGAAGTGTGTAAATCAATTTACAAATATCCTTTAAGTTGATTTTCAAAAGAGTCGCTGAACAGTAAATCTTTTCAAAAAAATACACCATGCATCTAATATCTTGTAAACCATTTAAAACTTATTGAAAAAAGTTTTTCTATTCCTCAATGATTTCTATTATTGGTTTACCTTCTGTCACGTTCAAGAAGCTTAAGTACCTAAAAATCATTCCTTTACATTTTCATTTTAATTCTAAATGTATAATTAAGTGATTGAAAAAATAAAAATGATAACAGTGTTTAAATATGATATTGATGATACTAACTTTTTGTTGTTTTATACACGGATTGAAGAGAATTTCGGACCTGGACGCAAGTCTTTCATTGATTGATTAAATATTTAAAATGCCACATTTAAAATCTTCGATAAAATGGAGACGCCTGCGTGTGTCTGTGAAAAACTAAAAGTCGGCACTCATAATCTTTGAGGAATTCTTTATCGTGTATGCTCTTACCTTGCTACGGAAAATGGGCAAAGAAGTATTTTGTCTTTCATTTCTTATGCCAGGGGCTTGAATTGGCGGATAAACAACTACTATTTGCTTTTGCGCCTTTAATTTGTCGCGGCGAGGCGAATAATAATCGAACCAAGGCATCCCGTTTATGAATCATACACCCCACCTCTAGGCTACCTTGACCGATTCGTAACTCTTTGAAACTGAAGAGATAACGTACAAATTGATACTCTGATTATAGCATGTATAGTGAAGAATGCCAATAATCCTTATGAGTTCATTATAACATAAAAAAAATCATCGTCTTCATTAGTTTTGTCATTTAAGACTCAATACAATTCCTTCTCAATTACACTTATTTATGACCTCTGAATATATTTTTGTGCATAGTCGTCTTAAGACCGAACACCATTTCACAATATTTTAAATGCCATTTCGCACCTTTCATATATTATTTCTTTAAAACCCATCTAGAGTCGATAATTTTTTTAAACTGATAAAAATGCAAATCACAATAGATAGGGTTTGCAGGAGGCATGAGTCACAAAAATTCTTCCAGAAAAGATGGTAGATTACGTAAAACTAAGCGCGATAATAATAATTAATTTATAACATATGTTTCGTTTATTTCGATAGATTCCTGAAAATATGCCAGGTTTACAATATCCGTTTCCTGTTTACATGGTGGATCAATGCCCCAAAAGCAGGACGTCATGGAACGCGTCATCAACGTCACGACGCTGTCCTGTTGACGTCAACGGCAGAAGTACGTACCACTGCGTCCCTAACCAGCAGCTGACAGGGTTGATAGAGTTCTGCTACCCTAGACAGATAGGACTGTATGAAAATGGTATGTTTTCTTATATAAATCAAAGTACTCAGAATACAGAGCTTCGGACTTGTTTATTGAGCAATGACCGTTGTGCCGTTTCGCATCAAATATTCTATTATAATAGAAGTAGTTTGGCATATCAAATTCAATGCATTGTAAACAACTATTAGGTTACTTGTCATTAAATTTGTATTATAATCTCAGTGCCAGGACATTGTTATTTTTCGAATTTGAGTTTATGGGAACATCTTCCTGTAGATGTTTTTCTTCGAAGTTTAACTTACAATTTGCAATCGTTTCTCCTCATTTACAGTGGTTTTTGTTTATTTCTCCATTCACACTATTACTCTTACCTCACTTGAGCTGAAAACTCAAACGAACTTCTTTGAAAACATTTGAAACAGAGTCCGTCAAGCTGTTCGTTCTTCTGTCTTTCTGTCCGTCTGTAATCTTTTCACATTTTCGACGTCTTCACCTGAACCTCTGGGTCAATTTCGTCAAATTTTGGCACAAGATATTCTTTAGTAAAGAGGATTCAAAGGACAAGGTATGGCCCTTTCTTTGATGTAAAAATTAAAACACAGTAAATTGTGATTGTTTGCAGTTAAGAACTTTAAATGATGCTTAATTGGAAACCAGTGTTAGTTTTGATTTAAAGCTTTCACAGAGGCCACAATAGGGTGCCAAATTGGGACATGTCCTCATTTATGGTGGAATTTCATTAAATCTGATAAACTTGTACAAATGAAAGCAATGTTTACTTGTACGTGCACCCTTATACATGTACTAGTATTTTTTACGCGGGTTAGGTAGCATACAGATCATAATTCAGCGAATTAACACTTCTTGTATGATATGTAACACAAATAAATCGGAAAAGTCATTAGTAAAACTTTTGCTATTATTATGCATTCTATAGACTTCACTGGTACTTAAACTACAGGAATTACTACAAAGCGACGTCTTAACCTGTCGTTTATTATTAGAAAATATACCTTAATGAAAAAGTGAAACGTTCAACACTACCCCAGGGCTAATTAATTTCAATTTGTAATAAAAGTTATGTAACAAACATCTATGTACCATGAAAACATACTGCTTGAATCTTACTGTCCTATCACAGAAACAATTATTCAACACTGTCGGAGGAAACATTTCCAAAAAATTTACATATTGTTGATAGGATCGGAAAAAATGTATCAATTGCTATTTACCATGATACGATTTAGCAGCACTTTTCAAAAACAATAGAATAAGATATTTAGATTGAAACAAAAATTAAGTTTCAAAGTATACGGCCTAGTGTTGAACTTTTGCATTTTTTTGTTACGAATGACAGAGGAAAGGCTAATCGGCAAGTAAGCACACACGCTGCTTTTTATTGTACCATCGTCAACTTACCTTACTTATGCAGCAATATACCTTCATTACCTGCATTCGGGGTATATATATCTCAGTTGATTCTATATGCAAGAGCATGCTCTACGTTAGAACGATTTCTAAATCGGGTGAACTTTTTGAAAAGCATGTTGATGAAACAAGAATATCAGCAGTCTCGTTCAAAGTTATCATCTCGTGGGTTCAATGGTCGATACAATGACCGTGTCAGCAAATGCAATTTATCATTTAGTCAAGTGCTGACTGACGTTTTTCATACTTATTGTTAGTCCATTATTTGTACACTATGACGACGACAAAGAGCACACGGCGGTATGACCGGTTGACAGGGGATGCTTACACCTTTATATGGCATCTGATCCCACCTCTGATGCTTCGGAGGTCCGTGTTTGCTATGCCCCTATTTTCGTTATCTCCATATCTCTCTCTAAATCCTTTTTAACTCCGATTTCTTGTGTTTATTTATTTGAATTCTCGTTTTGTTTCACTTTCACTCTGCTAGTTCTGATTAACAGTTATGACGTCACAGGTTTGGTACTTAATTAACCCCTTTGATATTATACATAGACCCAGAAACGAACGACAAGATTTTGGTGACATTATGCCTCTGCATATTTTAATTCATTTTTACGACCTCAACTCAATATCATATACCGATTTTAAGAAATTGTTATATCTAAAGTTCACGTTATATAGCTTACTGTGACGTCATATTATGAAGGCATGTAGAATATTTGGTTGTAACATTAACACACCTGTGTATAAACTTGACATGAAAGAAAAGTTAAAAATAAAAGAAACAGCGCTGTCGATCGTCGTCATCTGAAAACGGAAAAACGTTATCAAAACGTTGGCGGTTCTTAAATTACCATCCAATGATTATTTCGCGCAAATCTGCAATATCGTTAAAATTAGCTATAATATACATCACTGAAAAGGAAACACACGTTCAAGGTTAGGTTTCTGTATAACGATTCATCATCTCACGATATACGAGGGGCGTTCAATAAATAATGTCATTAGCTCGATGACATACAACACAGTAGTCTTATGACATAAAGCTTGACTTTCTCTCATTGTTGAATCTTTAATGAATTTATAACAGTTTATGTGACCACTTTTCATCACATAGTTTTATCGTGAGGAGCTGGGAAAAAAGGGCTATTCGAGACACTGCATTTTTAATGAATGGTAAAGAATCAGTTGTTGTTCAAAATCGTATTCGGGGAGACAGCTTAATATCTGGAGGTGTCTAGAAAGCAGTTTTTTGCAAAGAAATTGAAAGGTTTATCAGAGAAAGGACCCAGAATCAGGAATCCACTACATTGAATTTCTTCATGATAGCGTTCAAACCCGCATGCCCTAAAGAGTAAAGGGGTTTACGGGATAAACAGAAAGTAAATGTTTGTTCACATTAACAATATTTGCCAGTTCTTTGACCTTTTGACTTGTTTCTATTTCCAAACTTGAAAAAAAACCCTTTCAGAAGGAAAAAACAAGTCCAGGAAATCACTGGATCTGCCATTTTCCAGTATACTAAGGGTCATACCCTAAAATGAGTTCTAAAAACAATCAGAAATTGGATAAAAAATGTTACGGACATGAGTTTAAATTAAAAAAAAAATTAATATGCAAAATCATGAAGACTAAATCATTAAAAAGCGCCGTTTGCTTCTTTCTGAGCCCCAATGACATTATTTATTGAATGCCCCTCGTAATATACATTTAACCGGTTATGATATAATAAGTAGCAAATATTTTTGTATACGTCCTATTTTTTCTTTAAGGTACCTGTTTATACCTCACTAACTCTGACTACGTTAATCAAGTAAGCTGCACAGACTTCACCCAGGGTTGTCCTGAACAACCTTATTTCAGCAATGAAATATACAAATGTTTGTATAATTTTAAAGCTGCATTATTAAAGCTATATGAGCTGCAACTTTGATGTTAGAATTTTTTGCTGCAAAATTGTTAATAAATATTTCAATGACAGAAAAAAAAGAATATTTAATAAATAAACTTCTGTTGTTCATATTTGCGATGAAAGAACTATTTGTAAGCTTTGATTGAATCAAAATTGTATAATGTCGTCCTGTACAATAACAATTTCTAATATAACTAGGAGACTAATTGTTCACTGAACAATAAACGGCTTTCCACCTCTTTTTAAGTTTTCATGTCATTTGAATTGAAAAAAAAATGTAAAAAAAAAACAAAATTCAAAAGTGCTGTCAGCAGGATTTGAACTGTGGACCCTCAGATTTCCAGGCGAGCGCTCTATGCACTACGCCACAGGCTCCTATGAAATTGTTTTCCGTAAACTAAGAGTGTAGATAAAAGAAGAAATGAAAGCACGTGAATTTAAATAAAAATAGTACAGAAAAACGTGCATTTATTTGTTTGTGATGGAACATAGTGAGGAATAATGAATAGTTCTAAAAAGAACGATTGGTGGATAATGAAAATGGAGATTTCCTATAAAAAAATCATTTGAGTTTGTTTATAGTTTGAATAGATTGAGTTAATCGTACAGAGCTTATGATACATTCGAACTTCCGTGTCGGCACTGTGTTTACAATTTGTGAAAATATAGGCGCGTTCGTTTTGACAGATATGGTGAACTCATAGGTTAGATTAAAGAATCATCTCTATTTGGATTGAATTAATAGTTATGAGCATAAATTAAACTTGAAACATGCATTTCATGAAGAAAACGTTGTCACCGAGAGGGCGGAAATTTATTTGATAGGAAAAATCGCGATTTTCGAAATTCATCCGATTAATATTGAATCAGTCTAAATAAATTTCAAATAAATTCCACATTCTAAAGAAAGCATGAATACTTGGCAGTAAAATGTTGTATTAGAGGAGGAGAATCAAATGCTATTAACAAAAACTGATGAAATAGCCAAAGCAAGCTTTAATTATCATTTATGCTCATCAGCACTTAAATTTCAGTAGAAAAAAAAATGTAGTTTTTGCCGATATTGAATAGAATTTCATTATACTTAAGAGACTCACCGTAAAACTGCCAGGACACCTTTTTTGAGGTGTTTTCTACATTTTAATCTGAATTTCATGTCGATCTGTGATCTCCTTTAAGTTGTACAAAATTTATCTACGTCGCTATTGATTTTTTGTGTGTGTGTGTGTTTGAAAGGAGGGGGTGGGTGTATAAGCATTTCTTTAAGAGAGAGTTGTAAATACCTCCAAGACCTTTAGCTTTATTGTGACCTTTTGGTCAATGGGGTCAAAGGTCAAGGTCATTTATCAAGGTCAAGGTCATAAAAAAACCATGATAAACTTGAGATTAACACTTTTGAAGCTGAATCTAGGTAAAGGTAATAAAGATTTCTTTATGACTTTTTGAGTAAGGGTCAAGGTCAAAGGTCAAGGTCAGAGTCACAAATCAAGGTCAAAGGTCAAGGTCATTTGGAAATTCAGCTTAAATCGCCAATTTCTCTAGCTTTCCAATTACCTTGACCTTTGACCTTGACCTCATTTTCAAGGTCAAAAGTCACAAGATCTCATGCACTTGGTCCTATATCTTTACCTCTTGTCTTTTAAAAGTTTTTTGGCTTTTTGGTAAACTTTAAAACTTTCAGGGGCAATAATTATTGGAAGGAGCTGACAAATTTTTGCACTTCTGTCTGAAGAATTGACTAAATCAGTTGAAGACTTTAGTGAAGGTTTCATACCTCTACGGTTTCCGGTTTCGGAGGAGTAGCGATAACAAGCATTTCTTGCATAAAGGGCAATAACTTCGAAAGGGGTCAAAGTTCAAACACGGGGGGTCGTTTTTTGGAATAACTTTTAATACCCAATATCATGATCTATAAGGTTTTTTGATAAGACTTGCGATTTCAAAAGTCCGGGAAGAAAAATAATAATAACTAGTAAACTAATTGTTCAGAGAACAATAAGACGTCTTTCCACCTTTTTAAGTGTTTCAATATCATTTGGGCTGAAAAAAGTAGAAAAAAGCAAGAAAATAAATAAAACAGCAAAATTCTCATTTCTCTACTAGGATATTAGATCGGGCTCGCAGTTGGTATAAATATATTCTGAACAGACTTCCTGGATTATACGAGTCGACTCGGGGATAAGCACGAATTCATTGATCACGCAATGAGAGCACATAAAAAAACATTGTAACACGCTCCTATGTGTATATATGAGCTTGAATGAGATTGTTTTCAAGTTAAGATCTAAGGGGTAGGGTCTGATTAAAATTATGATATACCTATTAATATGAATAACATGCATTTGATCTGCGCATCAAGACGGAAGCGTAAGTGAAAACGTTGTGAAATGTCCCATGTGTACCTGAATCATATGTGCATTATACATGTATTAAAGAGATGTTTGAAAATATCCGATTTGAGTTGTTTTATGTTTGAAATGGATGGCGATAAATTATTTAAGAGCATGTGAGAAACATGAGCGAGAGATGCAAGGCAGTTTGTAATTATGGAAAAGGAAAACAGAGAATCGGGTTCGGGTTTTAACATTCCTGACCGAAATAGGCATGAAATTCAATGTGAGTAGCATAAATAAAATTCCAAACATGTAATTCTAGATGGGAAACACAGGGAAGAAACGTGTATTTCTTTTTACTATGCTGAAAGTCGCTATTTCTTGGGATTGTGTTATTCTAGAAAAAAAAAAAAAAAAAAAAAATCAAATTTCACATGAAATCAAAATTCATTTCATTAATATTAAATCCAAATAAAATTGAAATAAATTCCATACTCTAAAGAAAGCAAGAATACTTGGCATTAAAATGTCGTAATAGAGCAGGAGAATCGAATGATATTAACAACAATTGCAGAAATAGCCAATACGGGCTTTAATTAATTTTTATGCTCAGCAATAACTAAATTTAAGACAAAAAAAATGCAGATTTTGCCGATTTTCACTAGAATTTCATAATATTTTAGAGACTCACCTTAAAACTCTCAGGACACTTTCTTTAAGGTCTCTTCTTGCTTTTACTCCGAATCTTATGTCGATATATCGTGTCTTTTGACTTAAAGACATTTTCTCTATGCTGCTGTTGATTTCTCTTTTTTTTTTTAAAGAAAAGGGGGGGGGGATATAAGTATTTGTTAGAGTAAGAGTTGCAAATACCTCAACGACCTTAAGCTTGATTGTGACCTTTGGGTCAATAGGGGGTCAAAGGTCAAGGTCATTTATCAAAGGTCAAGGTCATCAAAAAAAAAAAGAAAGAGAGAGAGAGAGAGATAAACTTGAGATTAACACTTGAATATGAATCTAGATAAAGGTAATGAATATTTCTTTATTACTTTTTGAGTAAGGGGTCAAGGTCAAAGGTCAAGGCCAAATATCAAGGTCAAGGTCATTTGGAATTTTTTTATAGCTTGAATCGACAATTTCTCTAGTATTACAATGACCCTGACCTTTGACCTTGACCTATTCTTCAAGGTCAAAGGTCAAAAGATCTCATGCAGTTGGGCCCATGTCTTTACGACTTGTCGTTAAGAAGTTTTTAGTTCTTCGTAAACATCATAAACTGGCAGGGGCAATAACTACTTAAAATGGTTTACAAATTCTTTCACACTAATGGAACGAGAAGTGTTCTAAATTAGTCGCAGACATTGTTGAAGGTTTCGTACTTCTATGGTTTACGGTTTCGGAGGAGTAGCGATAACAAGGGTTTACACTGAAGGGGGCACTAACTTTTAGAGGGGTCAATCTTAGGGGACAAGAATGAAATCTCTGAAATGGTTTTAAAAGTACATAGTGAAGATGCAAAGATGTTTAAAATTTGGTAAAGAACAAAAGAGGTATATAAAGAGCTTAATTTTTCATATTTTTAATGACCTTGACCTTTGACCTTGACATCAATTTTAAGGTCAAAGGTCAATGAATCTTTTGCAGTTGGCCACATGTCTCTAGGACATGTTGTTTAAGAAAAGATTTTTATATTCCTAAACATCGCAAACATTCAGGGGCAATAATTAATCATAGGAGTTTACGAATCCTTTGGCAATGAAGGATTGAAGTCTACTAATTAAGTCGTAGACATAGGTGAAGGTCTGGAAACGCTGCGGTTTACGGTTTCGGAGGAGTAGCGATAACAAGCTTTACGACAAAAGGGGTAATAACTGAGTAAGGGGTCAAAGTTCAAATACGTTGGGTCATTTTTCAGAATAACTTTTGATATCCAGTATCTTGAACTACAAAGTTTTTCGATAAGTCTTGCGGTTTCAAAAGTCCGGCGGAAAAAGAATAATAATAAACATAAGCATTTCAAGAGATCTTTCCACAGAAAGGTGGAAAGACCTAATAATATGTGTTTTGAAGGACCTTGACCTTTGACCTTGACCTAAATTTGAAGGTAAAAGTTTTTAAAGTTGTCGAAGACACTGTTTAAGGTTTCGCATCGCTACGGTCAATGGTTTCGAATGCGTAACGATATGAAGGCTTTTCTCACAAGGAGGAAGAACTTTTTTATACGTCAGGCTTGATGGGTACAGAGAGACATTTGAAAACAGTTTTAAAAGGATACTTGATAAATTTGATGGCATCAAGGTCAAAGGTCAAGGTCATCAAAAAAAAAAAAAACTCTCATAAACATGAGTTTAACACTTGAAGCTGGATCAAAGCTATATAAATAATGAATATGTTATAAACTCTTGAGTAAGGGTCAATGTCAAAGGTCAAGGTCAACTACCAATGTCAAAGGTCAAGTTCATCTTGTAAAAATAAACATGTATAAGCAATTTCATACTTTTATCAATGACCTTGACCTTTGACCTTGTCCTTAAATTCAAGGTCAAAGGGCAGAAGATCTCATACACTTGGCCACATGTCTTTACGACTTGTCGTGAAGAAGTTTTAAGTTCTTCGTAAACATCGTAAACTATGAGGGGCAATAACTTCTTACATGGTTTACGAATTCTTTTGCTCTGAATAGATTGGAAAGTGTACTTAATTAGTCGCAGACATTGTTCAAGGTTTCGTACTTCTACGGTTAACGGTTTCGGAGGAGTAGCGATAACAAGGGTTTACACTGAAGGGGGCACTAACTTTTAGAGGGGTCAGTCTCAGGGCACAAGAATGAAATCTCTGAAATGGTTTTAAGAGTACATATTGAAGATGCAAAGATGTTTAGAATTTGGTTAAGAACAAAAAGAGCTATAAAAAATGCTTAATTTTACATATTTTGAATGACCTTGACCTTTGACCTTGACCTATATTTTAAGGTCAAAGGTCAATGAATCTTTTGCATTTGGTCCCATGTCTGTACGCCTTGTCGTTTTAGAAAAGTTCTTGATATTCGTAAACATTGCAAACATTCAGGGGCAATAATTTGTTATAGGAGCTTACGAATCCTTTCGCAATGTTTGATTGGAGAGTCTTCTAAATTAGTCGTAAACATTAATTTAGGTTTGGAATCTCTGCGGTTTACGGTTTTGGAGAAGTAGCGATAACAGACATTTCTTGCGAAAGGGGCAATAACTTCGAAAGGGGTCAATGTTCAAACTTCTTGGGTCGTTTTTCGAAATAACTTTTAATATCCACTATCATGAACTATTAAGTTTTTCGATAAGTCTTGCAGTTTCAAAAGTCCGGCAGAAAAAGAATAAAAAACATAAGCATTTCAATAGGTCTTTCCACAGAAAGGTGGAAAGACCTAATAATAACTAGAAACGATACTCGTTGCGAGCAACGAGAGGTCTTCCGTCCGATTCTGAAATAAAAAGAAAAATCGAGCTAGAAAAGTAAAAAAAAATATTCGGATATTCGGGGGAGCGAACCCGGGTCGCCTGCATGACAATCCAACGCGCTAACCATTCGGCCATTGAAAACACCGCTTCAAATTTTTAAATGTAAATATGTCAAGATTGCCTTTAAGGATTTTAAATCAAATTACATATCATGCATTCTTAAAGGAGTCTCTATTTAGATTATTAATATCAAAGAAAAATATTGAAAAACAAAAAAGTTGAAAAATTGCATTTTTTAAATACTCTTCCGGTAGCAACCGGAAGTACTGACGACGCACAAAAAGGTGATTTCACTTATCTTAGAGTCATACTCTATCATCTCTAATAAGTCTTCAGTTAATACCTTTAACCATTTTTGAAAAAAAGGGGCGACAAAAATTCATTTTAAAATCAGAAAACTGTCAATATCTTGGAACCGAATGTGAGTATTCCAAATTTTCCTTCTGATGAACAAAGTTCATATAATGATGCATGATTCCTGAAAGTTTCATTGAAATCCACCGAATAGTTTAGGAGAAATCGCCTGCACAAAATTTTGGGGGAAAAAAATAATAATAATAACTAGAAACGATACTCGTTGCGAGCAACGAGAGGTCTTCCGTCTGATTCTGAAATAAAAAGACGAAAAATCGAGATGGAAAAGTAAAAAAAATATTCGGATATTCGGGGGAGCGAACCCAGGTCGCCCGCGTGACAGTCCAACGCGCTAACCATTCGGCCATTGAAAACACAGCTTCAAATTTTTAAATGTAAATATCCCGAGATTGCCTTTATGGATTCTAAAACAAATTACATATAATGCCTTCTTAAAGGAGTCTCTATTTAGATTAATAATTTCAAAGAAAAATATTGAAAAACAAAAAAGTTGAAAAATTGCAATTTTTAAATACGCTTCCGGTAGCAACCGGAAGTACTGACGACGCAAAAAAAGGTGATTTCAAATATCTGAAAGTCATCCTCTATCATCTCTAATAAGTCTCCAGTTAATATCTTAAGCCATTTTTTTAAAAAAGGGACGACAAAAATTCATTTTAAAATCAGAAAACTGTCAATATCTTGGAACCGAATGTGAGTATTCCAAATTTTCCTTCTGATGAACAAAGTTCATATAATGATGCATTATTCCTGAAAGTTTCATTGAAATCCATCGAATATTTTAGGAGAAATCGCCTGCACAAAATTTTGGGGAAAAAAATAAGAATAACTAGAAAAGAAATTCGTTGCGAGCAACGAGAGGTCTTCCGTCTGATTCTGAAAAAAAAAAAAAAAACTCTGCAAAATCGAGCTGAAAAAAAGTGATCAAACTTCATTTGAAACTAATGGGATAAAACCCGAATCGCCAGCGTGAAAATGCAATGCGCTTACTATTACGCTATCAGGACCACAGCTCTAAATGTATTTGTATATGTTTACTTCTGCAACAGTTCATCGGTCTTAGAATAATGAAAGGCGAATCACTATTCTAAATTTTGCGTCAAACGCCACAAGTAAATCTTTGCACCTTTTCTGAGGAATATTCCATTTAATAGGTGTGATAGCTTCAATGGAAAGAAAAAAAAAACGTTCTTATAGCTAAAATATCAAGGTGAAGACAGTATAATTAACATACTTTACAAATTTCATATTGTATATAAGCAAGTAACAATAAAGCAGTGAAACAGTTATGCATTTTTAACTTTTTAAAATTTCCTGTTTTTCCCCTAAGTGAACTATCCCGATTAGCTAAGCTTTCATGAAAAGGTTAAAATTTTTTGCCGAAAAACGTGTCGCCCGAAGACAGTCAATGAATTGGATTCCATTTATGCTCAATAACTTGAATCAGATCTTTGAGACAAGAATGTTAATATAAACTTCATTTAGCGATCTTTAAAAAAACTATTGTCTTATTTTGTCTTTTCTATTATTTTCATATGACACAAGTGTGCGTAGGAAAAACAGATTGTAATTTTTATACATACTATATTCATTGATACTGTTTCTAGAAAAAACTATTACTTATAACTATGATTTAATATCTGTTTTCACGTGTTGCAAATCAGAAGGTACCGGTATTAGGTATCGAATTTCATTTTCACATTTAGTCATTTCTTTTTCTACTTTGAGAACCAGCCAAAACCACTTATAGAAGACATTAAAGAAGTTCATTGTTCGACACAGAATTGCAACGTAACTACGACGTGACAATCCAAGTATTCCTTTACATTTTATTTTTCCTTGTGTTACTTTCGTTCGAGCAAACGCTCGGCTGACTCCATAAACCCCTGTTGCGAAATGTCGGAGTTGACAGAGACAGCCGCCATCTTGGACCCGCTTCAGTAAAAATGCTAATATCTAGAGTTTCGATTTATCAATATTCAAATAAATTATATAGTAAGCATCAATAGAAGGGTCTCTATTAGCATTCCAAAAATAAATAAAAAATATTGAAGAACAAAAAAGTTAGAAAATACAATTTTTTTAATTCGCTTCTCCTAACGACAGGAAGTACCGACGACGAACGAAAGGTCGCGTCCTGGATAGTATATATCACGATCTATAATCCCTGAAAGTTTCACATTTATATCTTCTACCGTTCTTGAGATTAACCGTAGACAAAATGTCATTTTAAATTCAGAAAATGTCCCATAACTTGGTACCAGAAGCGAATTTTCAAAAAATTTCTCGGAAAAAATAACTTCAGATAATAACACATAATTTCTGTAAATTTCATGAAAATCCACCCAGTAGTCTTCGAGAAATCGCGTGCACAAAATTTGGTGTACGGAAAAATAATAATAATAATAATAATAAGAAACAATAGAATCACTATAAGGTCTTCCGTGAAGACGGAAGACCTTAATAATAATAATAAGAAGAAGAAGAAGAAGAAGAAGAAGAAGAAACAGTAGAATCACTATAAGGTCTTCCGCTGAAGACGGAAGACCTTAATAATAATAAACATAAGCATTTCAAGAGGTCTTTTCACAGAAAGGTGGAAAGCCCTAATAATGTATATTCCATAGTATAGAAGCCTTTCTCCTGAAACAATTTGATGCATTATTTTAGTCGAATTTATCAAAAGGGTTTACATTACGCACAAATTTTTCTTAAAAACACATTTTAATAGCTAAATGAAATTTTCTACAATGCAGCTCATATTGCTTTAACAATTGGATTTTGAATGTATCAATTTTACTTTATAATTATGTAGTAATAATTAATGTAACACAGCATGCGAATTTTTGTTTTCTTGAACATTGTTTCTTTACACTAAGCATAAAAAATTAAAATATCCACTTGTTGTTTTACTAGATCAGGAATGTTTAGTTATTGACAAACAAACCCATTGCTACGAAGCAGCAGAGTCGTGTCGGAATACAAAAACGTAAATATTCTCCTCTCTCTCTCTCTCTCTCTCTCTCTCTCTCTCTCTCTCTCTCTCTCTCTCTCTCTCTCTCGTGTTATTTTTTTATTTACGTATTTTTTTTACAGTAGCACAGATGTGTTTTCCTCAATACCACCAACTTCATTGGACTACATACCAATATTATTAGGAGTAATGTTACCAATCATTGGGATTTTCATTCTGTTGTGTGCTTTATTTATAAAACACAAGAAGAATTCAAGCAAGGAGGACAACATGGATCCAGAACAGGCGCATCTTCTCTGTAAGTAATTATGTTAATTGAAGCTATAATGATACATATACCGAAAGAGGTAATTTGAATCATCTTTATTTCAAACATATCTGCGAAAATTCTTCTCTGATTACGAAAAAGTACGGTTTTTTTTCTTTATTTGCATGTTAGCTATTCACAGTGTAAAAGAATGTAAACTCCGTTGTACTACTGATAAAGTAATACCTTATCAAAATTCACATAAATTGAAATAATTTTTTGAATTGTTTTCATTGTAATTACAATTTTATGATTTATGCATACAAACACATATGAGCATGACTTGATTTGAAATAAAATCATTCAAAGAGAGTTGTAATAATGTTTGCTAGCATAATATAAATGATGATGTTTATTAGTAGATGGTTTTTAAACAATATATCTGGTATATGTACATTTTCTAGTAAAAATATAAATAGAAAAATTTGATAAAAATTTAATATATTACCTTCCAAAGTATTTATATATTTAAGCAAAATGCAATTAAAATATTTATTGTATGTTTTTTTTAAATAAATTTAATGTTATTTAGCGGTTTATAAAAAGCGTAATCTGTCCCAAGTTTTGTTATATTGTATAATATAAGTTGAAATAAGTTTCATTCCTTGTAATTTAATTTCAGTGCAGACAATTAGACATCCCCCCAAGAATAAGGTTTCACATTGATTAAATCTTAAAAGTAACGTCAAGCGAAGTAATACATTTTTTACGTAACTCATTGTGACGTAGGCAAGTTATGTTATAAAAAATAGATAAAATCTTTTATCCAATCAAATGACGTGTTATAAGTGAAATTATTGAAAAAAATATTTTTAAAAAATATTTTTAATCCTATTTTATTTTTGTTTTTTAATGAAATTTAGAGAATGGCAATCCAGGTGAGGTATTTATAGAAACTCGAGCGTACCAGAAAGCAAGAGATGTTTTGTTCGTCAAGAAATATGTTTTCGTAAAAGGAAATCCAGGAGACGGTAAAACGGCAATAGCTAGACAACTCTTGAAAGAATTGAAAATATCTTATAATAAACGTGAGAAGGTTGTCACGGGTCTTAAGGAATTGTGTGGAAAACATGATCAAACCAAAGATACCGTATTTTTTGTAGATAATATCTTCGGAGAATATGTTTTCAGGAGCTCAGAAATAGAACAATGGGAAACAACAACGATTTTTATGGAAAATGTTCTCTCAAATGAAATTGACAAGAAAGGAAACTTTTTAATTGTTACAATCCGCAATGATATGTATTCGGAAATTCGAGCTCAACTGCAATTTAAAATGGACTTCATTAAAAATGCTTTAGTTGATATATCGGACACGGAGAACAAATTGACGAATGAAGAAATGAAAAAGATTTGTAATCTTTATGTAGGAATACCATTACC